>NC_088217.1:70482323-70782323 GCF_036934945.1 Oncorhynchus masou masou | reverse complement strand
CCATAACATTGTGGCAATAACAGGGGAAGCCAAATTACCAAAGGCCGAGCCTAAAGTTGTTTATGAGAGATCATACAAAATGTTTCCTGAGGACTTTTTTGTTGTTGAAGAAGAAAAGCATTGATGTTAGTCTGATGTGTATAAGGAGGAGAAACCAGATGAGGCACTTGGAGTATTTGTAAAATGATTCTTGCCAATTGTTGACAAACATGCACCTGTTAAGAAACTAAGTGTTAGAACTGTTCGAGCCCCCTGGATCAATGATGAATTGAAGAATTTCTGGTTCAAAGAAATTATGCAAAAACTGTGGCAAACAAGTCAGGCTGCTCAGCTGATTGGTTGACATACCGTAAATTGAGACATTTTGTGACCAAACTTAACATTGAAGTTGATGAGTCATTTATAACGAAACCTTTCGATATAGGCAACGATTTCAATGACTATTTCAACCTGTAATGTAGACAAAATGAGAAGTGAGATGACAACATTGAACAGTGAACCATCATATTTGTGTATTGAAGATCTAATATGGAAAGAGAAGGATTGCAATGTTAAATTTGGTCAAGTTTGAGTGGAAGAGGTTGAAAAGTGGTTGTTATCCATCAATAATGATAAGGCACCAGGTACAGACAACCTAGATGGGAAACTATAGAGAATGGTAGCAGACTGTATTGCAACCCCTATTTGCCATGTCTTTTAACCCAAGCCTAAAGGAGTGTGTCCACAGGCGTGGAAGGAAGCTAAAGTAATTCCACTACCTAAAAATAGTAAAGCACCATTTGCTGCGTGTTCTTAGTAAACTGATGGAGAGAATTGTGTTTGAACAAATACAATTATATTTTTTAGTTAAGTTAACTACTGACTTTCAAAATACATATAGGGAAGGGCACTCCGGACTGACTCAGATGACTGATGATTTAATAAAATAAATGGATAATAAAATGATAGTTGGAGATGTATTATTGATGATATTGATCATAATTAGTTATGAAAAAACTCACTTGTTGTGGCTTTACATAACCTGCCATTACGTGGTTTGGAGAGTTACTTATTCAATAGAACACAGAGAGTATTTTTCAATGGAAGCTTCTCTAACATTAGATATGTATAGTGTGGTATCCCTCAGGGCAGTTGCCTTGGGCTGTTAATCTTTATTTTTGCAAATGATTTGCTACTTGTCTTACAAGAAGCTAAAATCACTATGTGTGCTGAGGATTGCACACTCTACACATCAGCACCTACAGCCAGTGAGCTCACTGAGACTCTTAGCAAGGAGTTAAAGTCAGTGCTAGAATGGGTAACAAACAACAGACTGGTCTTAAATACATCTATAACCAAAAGCATTCTCTTAGACCTAAACCTCAACTGGAATTGTGCATAAAGGGTGTGACCATTCACCGAGTTGAAGAAGCTGAAACTCTTAGCAGCAACATTGGATGATCAGTTATCATGGTCAAGTCATAATGACAAAGTTGTTGTGAAGATGGAAGGAGGTATGTCTGTTATAAAAAACATGTTCCTCATTTTCGAAACAAAGATCAACTGTACTAGTTGTTCAGGCTCTTGTCCCGTCTTGATTACTGTCAGGTAATATGGTCAGTTGCAGTGAAGAAAGACCTAGAAAAGCTGCAGCTGGCTCAAAACAAAGCAGAACGCCTTGCCCTTAACTGCACACACAGAACTAACATCAACAACGTGCATGACAGTCTTTCATGGTTGGGGGTTGAGGAGAAATCGATTACTTCTCTTGTAGTCTTTTTAAGAAACATTTGTGTGTTGAAAATGCCTAACCACTTGTATAATCTATTTGCATACACTTCAAACAGACATACCGCACCAGACACGCCTCTATGGGTCTCTTCACAAAAACAGATTGAATGCGTAGCTCAGGTATGTATAGAGCCATGTCATCATGGAATGCTCTTCCACCAGAGGTTACTCAGGCAAAAGAAAGTCTAGCTTCAAAAGACAGATTTAAAAAACAGATCGTCTCACAACGCCTCTCCTATTTCTAAATATCTCATTTAACTGTACTGAATATAAGAATATTGATATGTACAGTTGAAGTCGAAAGTTTACATATACTTAGGATGGAGTCATTAAAACCTGTTAATTAAGGCTTGGGACAATACTGCCCCTTTTGGATGAATTGCGTGCCCATAGTAAACTGAAAAATAATCTGTCCAAAATTGCTAATATATGCATATAATAATTATTATTGGATAGAAAACACTCTAAAGCTTCTAAAACCGTTTGAATTATGTCTGTAAGTATAGCAGAACTCACAGGGCAGGCAATCTCCCAAACTAGTTTTGGCATCCAGAAAGTTGGGGCAACTTTGACGTCATCGCCCCCCCACCCTTCCCAACCAGCTATGGATCTGGAAACACTTTCTATGTCTTCCACGAGATGTCCTCTATCAGTAGAGCGTTTAATTGCGCAAATCCCGAGAGCTTTGAGCCTTTGGCAGGCAAAATAGTGGGTGTCGCGAGAAAATACATGCGCGTTCGAGCGCGAATTGTACACAGTCATCCATCCGTTCCAGAAGGTCTGAGAATAATTGCTTTTGTCCGGTTGAATCGCCAATTGTTTTGTACGTTTATAACATCCTAAAGCTTGATTCTGCACTTAGTTTGACCAGTTTAGTCGACATATAATATGTAATTTTGAAGTTTTGATGCGCAACTGTTCGGGACCAGAAGTAATTTTGGATGCATTTCAGCTGACATGGGTAGCCTATGCTACTATAACTACACACGAACTGAAACAAAACGATGTATTGGGTAAGTATGACTCCTTCCACTACATTCTGATCGAAGACCATCAAAGGTAAGGGAATATTTATGTTGTAATTTTGTATTTCTGTTGACTCCAACATAGTGGAGAAATATTGCTTACGTCTGAGCGCCGCCTCAGATTATTGAATAGTGAACGATTTCTGTAACTTTAAAAATAAATGTGACAAAGCGGTTGCATTAAGAAGCAGTGTATCTTTCTAACTATATGTAGAACATGTATATTTAGTCAAAGTTTATGATGTGTATTGCTGTTATCTGGCGTTATCTGGCGGAGCTATCTATAATTTCTCCGGACATTTTTGAGGATTTTCTGAACATGGCGTCAATGTAAACAGAGATTTATGGATATAAATTGCATATTATTGAAAAAAACATAAATGTACTGTGCAACATGTCCTATTACTGTCATCTGATGAAGATTTTCAAAAGGTTAGTGAATTATTTTTCTTTTAATCCTGCGTTTGTGATTGCATCTTTTGTTCGACAAAATGGCTACATATCGTCTGTGTCTTTGTGGTGGTTTGACATACTATGTTTTACTATGTACTATGTACTATTTACATACTATGTACTATGTTTTCACCGTAAAACATTTTAGAAATCTGACTCGCTGGGTAGATGAACAAGGTGTTTATCTTTCAGTTGAGCTATTGGACTTGTTAATGTGTGGAGGTTAAATATTTCTACGAATATTTTTGCATTCTGTGCGCCACCTTTTGAGTTGAGCGGGGGGGTGTGGTGCCCTTGGGGAACGTGTAGCGTGAACACGTTAAAACTCGTTTTTCAACCACTCCATAAATGTCTTGTTAACAAACTATAGTTTTGGCAAGTTGGTTAGGACATCTACTTTGTGCATGACACAGGTCATTTTTCCAACAATTGTTTACAGACAGATTATTTCACTTATAATTCACTGTATCACAATTCCAGTGGGTCAGAAGTTTACATACACTAAGTTGACTGTGCCTTTAAACAGCTTGGAAAATTCAAGAAAAGGATGTCATGGCTTTAGAAGTTTCTAATAGGCTAATTGACATCATTTGAGTCAAACGGAGGTGTACCTGTGGATGTATTTCAAGGCTAATCTTCAAACTCAGTGCCTCTTTGCTTGACATCATCGGAAAATCAAAAAAAATCAGCCAAGACCCCAGAAAAAAATTGTAGACCTCCACAAGCCTGGTTTCCAAACGCCTGAAGGTACCACATTCATCTGTACAAACAATAGTATGCAAGTATAAACACCATGGGACCATGCAGCCGTCATACCGCTCAGGAAGGAGACGCATTCTGTCTCCTGGAGATGAACATACTTTGGTGCGAAAAGTGCAAATCAATCCCAGAACAACAGCAAAGGACCCTGTGAAGATGTTGGAGGAAACAGGTACAAAAGTATCTATATCTACAGTTAAGCAAGTCCTATATCGACATAACCTGAAAGGCTACTCAGCAAGGAAGAAGCCACTGCTCCAAAGCCGCCATAAAAAAGCCAGACTACAGTTTGCAACTCTACATGGGGACAAAGAACTTTTTGGAGAAATGTCCTCTGGTCTGATGAAACAAAAATAGAACTGTTTGGCCATAATAACCATTGTTATGTTTGGTGGAAAAAGGGGTATGCTTGCAAGACAAAGAACACCATCCCAACTGTGAAGCACGGGGGTGGCAGTATCATGTTGTGGGGGTGCTTTGCTGCAGGAGGGACTGGTGCACTTCACAAAATAGATGGCATCGTGAGGAAAGGAATATGATGTGGATATATTGGAGCAACATCTCAAGACATCAGTCAGGAGTTAAAGCTTGGTCGTAAATGGGTCTTCCAAATGAACAATGAACCCAAGCATACTCCCAAAGTTGTGGTAAAATGGCTTAAGGACAACAAAGTTGTGGTATTGGAGTGGCCATCACAAAGCCCTGACCTCAATCCTATATAAAATGTGTGGGCAGAACTGAAAAAGTGTGTGCAAGCAAGGAGGCCTAAAACCTGACTCAGTTACACCAGCTCTGTCAGGAGGAATGGGCCAAAATTCACCCAACTTATTGTGGGAAGCTTGTGGAAGGCTACATGAAACGTTTGACCCAAGTTAAACAATTTAAAGGCAATGCTACCAAATACTAATTGAATGTATGTATGCTTCTGACCCACTGGGAATGTGATGAAAGAAATAAAAGCTGAAACAAATCCTTATCTCTACTATTATTCTTTCACATTCTTAAAATAAAGTGGTGATCCTAACTGACTTAAGACAGGTCATTTTTACTAGGATTAAATGTCTGAGTTTAAATGTTTTTGGCTGAGGTGTATGTAAACTTTCAACTTCAGCTGTATTTGTGAATAGTGTGTAAATAGTGTTTTTGTTGAATCTTGGTGTCTTTCCTATATATAAAACTATTTTTGTTTTGAATTTATTGTAATATTTTATGTTGTTCTTGTCTATTACTGTTCTGTACTTTGTCATTTATTTGTAGGTTTCTATGTGGACCACAGGAGGTTGGTGGCACCATAATTGGGGAGGAAGGGCTTGCGGTAATGGCTGGAGCGGCATAGGTGGGATGGTATCAAATATAACAAACACATGCTTTCCAAAAAAATGGCAACTGTTAATTTGACAAAACCTGGATTCCTTTTAGAGATGACCATAGGGGATCCTAATAAACCTAACTCATGGGTGGCCAATAAGATTTAGCTGAAAGCCATGCCCCTAGTAAGACACTCCTCCTGAACATAACCTAAGGATTACATTCAAAAGGGCTCAGCTGCTAGGTACACCCAGTATGAGAGTAACAAAAACCCAATTGATGGTTAAATTAACCCATGTTTGGGTAATCCCAACAAACCAACATGTTGGATTATTCACCCAACCCAACTGGCTGGGTCAAAATAACCAAACATGTGTTCTCTCCACAAGTTAACCAGCACTGGGTTACCAAATAACCCAAAGTGTTTGCAGAACAGCTTGGGGAAATAATAATTTAAAACATCTAGAAATGATAAAAACAAGCAACATTTGGATTTGTTTCGTTTTATATTTCAAGCTATTTGACTGAATTTTCCTGAATGCATGGAACCCGCATCAGTTGATTTCTGGTTTCATGCTCCCTACCCTTTAAATACAAATACACAATATTCAAAAAGTAGGCTACTACTGTGCATACTGTAAGGAATTTGTGACTGTATTGTTTTCAAATCACGACCCTTTCTGCTTTTAGCGGGGCCGGGGATGATGCGAGACATCATCTTGATCAACTGTGTGGTCCAAACTTTACGCACCAGACCCAGGTTGGTCTTTGTGTAAAAGTGGTTTTATTTGTAGTTTTTTGTCTAGTACAATAGAGTAAACGGTAGCTTGCCTGTAATATACAATAATTACACACCTGTCTCTGCGAAACTGATTATCTCCGAGCTTTCCTCCAGCACGTCATTGGCATTGCTGGTCGCGTGTCCATCCAGATTCGGGATTTCTACTCTCCCATCCTCCCGGACTTTACCCGCGTGGAGCTTCCGAAGCGCAGTCACCATCGCCGCCTTCGGGATAGGATGGGTGATGTTGGGTCTTACCCTCATCTGTAACCTGCTCAAGATATGCCTTTTCACCGCCTCCAGAAAGTCAATGTCCACCCGTCCCGATTCCTCGGGCTGACCGATGCCACACGAAGTGCAAGTTTCCTGAGCTCCGGTTTGCGTCTCCGTTCCCGGCAAAGGTTTCAAGGATCCCGGCGCCGCTTCTTTGCAGCGGACAGTCAACACACAAGCCACAAATAATGCCACTTTGATTATACAGTTAATCATTTTCTTTATGAAGAAAAAAAAGTCGTGATATTTAAAGTGCAATAGGCCTATAATTCGTTTTCTACTATAAAAAGGTATGCACAATATTGCTGTCAAATGTAGGCTATTCACTTGGCGTTTTTAAGAAAATAAGATTTCGAATGAAAATAAATATAAAGTTGTAGAATCCCGTTAGTCCGTATACATTTGCAAGGAGTCCATGCAATAATAAATATTTCACTCAATTCAGGCGCGTTTTGATGGAATTAAATATTCCTTTCACCGTAACTTGAAATATTCCCCTTATTTCGTGTCTGTGTTCATTCCCGATGTCTGTCACTCAGTTGACTTCACTTCAGGGGCACATTGGGAGTCAAGTCCGTTCTGCTTGTCTCAATGCCTTTGCTTCACCCTTTCAAGGTAACACAATTTAAAAACCAGTAGGCTACCATTATCCGTCAATTGAGTTTCAGTTCAATGCCTGACGTATCATGCCATGGTTTAATTGAACTGCAATCCGCAATAACCATCATTTAGAAACGAATAGAAGAGGACAAACTAAACGAATAGAAAACCACCCATTGGTTGATAAACTCAAGTCAGGATATTCCATAGATGGAAAAAGCTGAAGGGTCGGTCAAATAATAATTTATCGCATATTGTAGCATCCAGTTTGTCATTTGCTTTGGACTTATTCCTTCAGTTTTTGTTCCTGTGTATCCTTATTAAAATGCATTTAATTGGATTTGTATTCCCGATATGAAATTGCCCTGGTATACTTGAGCATAAAGAGGTCTGATGATCGGGCGAACCTTTCTCTTGCTAGGTCGATTTAGGAGCCCTCCATAGACTGAAAGTTTTTATACAAGGAGTTGAAACCACGTGGGACGTCCCACCAACTCAGACTCCTAGTATTTGGTAGGAGATTATGCATAGGCTTAAGGTGAACTATCCTCCTTAGCTCTCCTGTCCAGAGAAAATGCTTATGTCCTATGGAAAACGAATTAGGAGAGATAAAAAATGACTTAAGAATTCGAGTAACCAATTGTTGACCAGACTGACTAATGACTTGTGCATAATGCATTGATTTGCGCACAAGATACATAATCATTAGCATAGGCTATCTTTACAGTGGGAACGATCTACAATCGTCAATAAACTTCTATTATAAAATGAATTAACATTTAATATGTTCCTTATAAAGCCTGTAGGTCTAATAGTCTTGACAAGGCCATATTTTAATATAAAACATTTCCATCAACACATGCTATCCACATGCTCTTTTTTGTGTCTTTTTCATGAATTAAACAAACAGAAAATGTGTCCCCTATAGATGCTCCTAAATAAAAAAATAAAAATGAATGGTACCGACTGATTTTTGACAGGCCTTTCTTGTTGTGGCTCAAGCAAAACAGCATGGCGACCATAAGCATCTCCTAAACAATACTGATTGTATTGGAAACAACACCAAGGTCATAAAGATTTAAGCGCCAAAGGTGACACTACCAAAGGCACCACTTTCATTATTTGAAGTGACACAAAAACATTGACCAATTCAAGTCACAGCTCTGTTTTGTCGTCACTCAAATATGAGTGAATTATATGCCTAAATACACATATCACATAATACATTTGACCTAACATTGGCAACACGGCAATTTGTGAATGCCCAACATATTTTAACGCAATTTTTTTAGGTGCGCTCTCCCAATACTACAACAAACAGATCAAGTTGAAAGTTGTTAAATGCTGCCACCTTTCTTCTAAATATTGCAACTACGCATTACATGAACCGCACACATTTTTTGCAATCTACATCCAGGCAATACACCGATAGGCCTGAGCCATATAGGCATATCTATCTAACGGTTTAAAAATAAAACATGAATTTACAGCATAAATCATGACATATGCTGGATAATATTGAGGGAAAACGATGCACATACAATAACTGTGTAGGCTAGTATACATAAATTAAAACGTTTGGACTGTTTCTAATTGTCATAGGCCTACAAGGCCTACAGACCTATAGCCGATGTATTTGTCAAATGCAGGTCTGTGCAATTCCGGTACTGGAGGGCAGGAACACTTTTAGATTATATTTCTAACTGTAGTTACTTGGAATTAACCATGGGGCCTCATTTATAAACGTTGTGTAGGCCTACATACAAAATACATAGGCTACCCATAAACAAGCGTGCGGCATAAAAAAAAACTGAACTTGACCTGTGAAAATTTTCAGAATGTGGGAGGGACGTCCCCCTGTCTCCAGTGAAAGTTGCACCCCTGCCCATAGGCCTATTAGGCTTACAACGTCCCAGCTCTAATTTAATTGGACCCACTTTATAGTAGTAATTCGATTTCAAGTACCCAATTTTGCTCCATGCGATCCGATTCGGAGCGCAGTTTAAGGGTAGAACAGACGGTTCACCTTATCCATTTAGATTTTTTTTAGACTAGGCTACTGTGTATCTGAATAACCTACTGTAAATTTCAAATGCCTCAAGTAAACAACATTTAATTTATAAACATAATACATACTTTCATGCCGAATAATTTCCTCGCCACCTTTCCTGACCATGATAGGTTCACGTTGCAGAAGAAGTTTTAACCTACAACAAATTACCATGCGCATCTCTCATTTAATTGGGCCTATAAATACGGCTATTATTTCAAGTATTTTGCTCTGTGCATCCAAAAGGGAGCGTGGTTTATAATATAGCCTGCAGTAGAATTTAAGAGATGATCAGACAGTTGATCTTTTGCTTTGAAGAGTGTAGGATACCACCGTAAATCGGCCTACGAGGTTTGACATTTTGTCGATTATACTAGACAACGTTTCAGAATTTGTGGGCAGTGCAGCATATTTAGGTTTGGGGAAAAGTAAATGCAAAACATTATCGAATTCAAACGATCTGTTTACAGGTACACAACAATTTGCAATTGTTTTTTTTCTTTCAGAAATGGTCAGATGCAGCAAATGTTACTGTAAAAGTTTTAAACATTCTGCCAACACCTCCAGAGACATTTGATCACATTCGCCATTGCCATTTCCTTAAGAAACTGCCCTGGCCTGATTGCAATAAAGAGAAATAGTAGCCTAATGGAGTTTTTATTTGTCACGCCCTGACCTTAGAGCTTTTTATGTCTCTATTTTGGTTTAGTCAGGGTGTGATTTGGGTGGGCCTTCTATGTTCTTTATTTCTAGGTTTTGTGTTTCTATGTTTTGGCCGGGTATGGTTCTCAATCAGGGACAGCTGTCTATCGTTGTCTCTGATTGGGAATCATACGTAGGCAGCCTGTTTTGCAACCTTAGGTTGTGGGATTTTTCTTTGTTTTGTTAGCTCTGTGTAGCCTTCAGAACGGCATCTTGGTCCACTTCTTCCAACTAGCGTTACACTTTTTGTAGGCACTAACTCCGCCATGGTTTGTTGGACAAAATTAGCAAAATGAATGGTGTTTTTGGAGGGTTTTTGGATAAACCCCGAAAACATGGTCTGTGGCAGACACAGGTTTATGAGATTTTATACGTTTTGTGAGTTTAAAATAATTGATGTTATAGAAAAAGCACATAAAGACTTCATAATTCATAAAGGTCATGTTAACTGCTATTATCTCATAGAACAAAACGTATAAGATCTCCTAAGCCTGTGTTAAGGATCGGACCCTTTTTTCTCTCCAATTTTAACCTAAAATGACATACACAAATCTAATTGCCTGTAGCTCAGGGCCTGAAGCAAGGATATGCATATTCTTGATACCATTTGAAAGGAAACACTTTGAAGTTTGTGGAAATGTGAAAGTAATGTAGGAGAATATAACACATTAGATCTGGTTAAAGATAATACAAAGAAAAACATTTTTTTTTGTTTTTGTATTTTTCCATATTTGAAATGCAAGAGAAAGCCCACAATGTATTGCAGTTTAGGTGCAATTTAGATTTTGTCCACGAGATGGGAGCAGTGTACGTGAAATGTTTTAGACTGATCAAATTAACCATTGCATTGCTGCTCAAAATATTGTATCAAGTCTGCCCAGATGTGCCTAATTGGTTTATTGATACATTTTCAAGTTCATAACTGTGCACTCTCTTCAAACAATAGCATGGTATTCTTTCACTGTAAAAGCTACTGTAAATTGGACAGTGCAGTTAGATTAAAAAGAATGTAAGCTTTCTGCCCATATAAGACATGTCTATGTCCTGGGAAGTTTTCTTGTTATTTACAACTGTCCCGTTGGGGGGACACTGGTCCCGTAGAGGATTCATCAGACCTTATTTCCATAATTTATTCCAAAACCCTATTCTTTACTCATTAATCTTTCCCTAGGGATGCCTGAACAAACCAGAGGTAACTCATTTCTGGGTTTTGGGACTAGAAGCTGGCAAGCTCTATAGAGCCCCACAGTGGGGTTGTTATAATACCCATAAAACCTAGTGGTCAACAGGGTAATGATTCCAATCGTTTTTACACCATTCATTTTTCCCATAGGGGATTTTAAAAACACTTAAAATAAGGGCTGTGTTTTGTGGTGGCTTAACCTGGTGTGACGTTTTGATAACCATGTAAATCTCTCTCGGACAAGGTGACACCACTTAGGAGGCCCTAGTTGTAACAACTTGTGAGAAAATCTTATACCTGTGGTTGGGAAACACCTATTACTCTTCTAATTTCAACCCAGTTGATGTATGCCCCTTCCTAAAAGCAGGGTTCAGGAAAATTACAACAAGGGGTAGGAAGAGGAGAAAACTGTTATTTTGACAGATACACCCATCACGCAGGCACTGGAAGAAGAGCATAAAAAGTCAAGCACTCAGAAGGCAAAAAATAAAAATTGCCCTGACGAAAACAATAGCTGGAAAGAAGCAAGCCAAGACAAACCACACTGAACAATAACAAAAAAACGACCATGCCTAAGAAAAAAGGCAAAACAAAGCAGATTGAACCAGAATATTCCAGAAGGAAAACGTGTGTGCATGGAGCACTTTAACAATTCCAAGGAGGTCTGGGTGCAGTGCTGGGAATGCAAATTATGGGCCCACTAAGCTTGTACCCCAGGACAGATATACAACTGTCACAAATGTGACTCTGATTAAGTGAGCATGTCCAACAGTCACACACACAGACACACACCACAAACGTTCAGGTGTAGGTGTTTCGTTTAGCCTAGTTGTTGTTTGGTTGAGAAATACCATTTAGTGGAGGGTAAAATAATACACATTTTATTATTTAAGGTTATTATAATTATTATAATTTCTGCCCAACAAAATGTTAAACATGGTAATGTTGCTCTCACGCACTTTTCATTACAATTCACCCCAAGCACTGTTACTAACCCTGACCATGGGGTATATTGTAACACTTCACTCCTATTTAAGACAACACCATGCATTTGCAGTTTGATTTACATATATAATAACCACACCAATTTGTGTGGACAGCTGTAGGTTGTTTGTATCAAGTTTCGAATACACCACCATAAACAATCTCTGAGAAACTGACGAAAAGTCTCCCCAACTCAATACTTCCAAAGCATGCAGCAAACGAGGGCATTATTGCCACCATAAAAGGTGATTAATGGGCGTTTTTCAGGCGGAGTTTTAATACTAGTTTGGTTTATAAAGGCAAAAAAAGCATATGTATGGTGTACGCCAACTTTCTAAACATTCATATTTTTTACATGCACAGTCTTTAAAAAAATGGCGCATGCCTTTCGAACGGTCATCCAACTCGGAATTCCAACTCCGGAACTCGGGCCTCTTTCTAGAGCTTCGACATTCCGACGTGAAGATCACTGACATCATGGTTTATTTTTAACGCGGCATCAACGTCGCCATGACATCGCCTACAAAGTGTGATCGGAGAGAAGCAGTCCTAGCCCATCTTGTTCATATTGCATGGTCTTTGGTGGCACAATTCCATATGACGTCACATCCTGTTCATATAATCGTTATCACACGACGTCCGGGAGTGGTCAAAATATCCGCATTTGCGGCTGGTAAGTGGAACTTGCCCTCTACTTCAGCTTTCCCATGGTGTATACCGGATAACAGCAAAGAAAGACACCAAACACATTACGAGGTGAGACGTTTGCTATCTATATGCACTTTTGTAGAGGTATGTACAAGTGGAAATCGATATCAGAAGCGGATTTTTATTTATATTTTATCTTGGTCCAACATACCACTGTTTGCGCAACGTCTGTCGATTGACATATTCTCATCCAATATTCGGTTGACCACATCTGATTTGTATCTATCCAATCGAGAGCTGCTCCTTGAGACAAAGTGACAGGTAGAAAGTAGCAGAAGTCTCAAATCAATTTATTTGGATCTATTTTGATTTTGGCAGGGGTGCAGTCGGGTAGGCTGTTGGGAGTGTTTATCTGACTGGATAAAAAACATGCAGAAGTTAGGGCGCTTAAAAGGGATATATGTTTAGCTGTTTTGTTTTAAAAATATCTAAACGTTATGGGGAAGTTATGGTCTTACAGTTCCTGTGAACAGTGTTTTTATTATGATTTTAGTTTCTGTTTTGGAACTGACAATAAGGCCTATTACGTTGTGGGAATGTTTCCTCGGATCTTGTTGCAATAAATTGTTAATTTAATAAAAATAAAAAAAAATCATATAATCATATTTGGATCCTCATTAGCTTTTGCAGAAGCAGCAGCTACACTTAACATGATGCCAACATTCAGTTGATGACACTTACAAGAGGTTCTCTCACACTTTCTTCTTTTGCTTTCTCCTCTTGTTGTATGCCTTTTTTTAAATTTCTTTTAAATTTTTTTATAAATCCATTGCATGATCTACTGATATCATTCCTTCAGATTATTTTAACTATGGTCCTTGCTATGGGGGGGGGGGGGTTTCAGCAAACAAAGACACACTTCAACAGATGACAAACATAGGTACACAGTAAAGGTTTAAGAATATACACTTTTTTTTAACGTATCGCCTGCATAGCGAATCAGAGGTTCATTAAAAAAAGAGAACTGCTGTGAAGGTGTGTACTGAAAGCACAGTAGGCTAGGTAGTAGTAGGCTACAACATGCCTGTGTTATCATTGTAACCTACATAATTTTGCCCTTGAAGGCTGCCACACCACTGCTGCCGTCATGAATTAAATTATAGGGGTCAGTCGAATAGGATTTTTCGACAGCCTATGTTTCAGCCAGCTGCCATTTTGAAATTGGCTGTTTTGTCAACCTTTTAGGTCCATGTGGATCTGTTTTGACATTAGATGTACATACGTAAACAAAACCCTGCCTTCTTTCTCTGAACACTTTTCTGCAACTTTTAAAAAAATGTTTGAATGTTTTGGTTTGTAGGCTAATTTACATGTTTGTGTCCAACTGTAGGAAGTTCTGGTGTTGGTGGAGGCAGTTTCCATTAGTGTAGTAGCAGTGGACAGTGTCCAAATCCAAAGATGGCTACTGGAAAGAGTAAGAACCAGAGCTCTCTGGTGCTGCACAAGGTGATCATGGTGGGAAGTGGAGGTGTTGGGAAATCAGCCCTCACTCTGCAGTTCATGTATGACGAGGTAAGAGCGATAAGTCTGATCCTTACCAGACTCTGTACATTGCTCCCTTTGTAGCATGTGGTGGACACTGAGGCGAAAGAGAGACTTGGGCAAGCTGCCACTCAAACCTCCAATACTGCTTTTCCATTGAAAAATAGTTTACGATTCTGTAAATAAAATAATTCCTTTCCACCTCCTAGTTTGTGGAGGATTACGAGCCCACCAAGGCAGACAGCTACAGGAAGAAGGTGGTGCTGGATGGAGAGGAGGTCCAGATCGACATCCTGGACACAGCTGGACAGGAGGACTATGCTGCCATCAGAGACAACTACTTCCGGAGCGGAGAGGGCTTCCTGCTAGTCTTCTCCATCACCGAACACGAGTCGTTCACTGCCACCTCAGAGTTCAGGTATGTCTACGCTGATGGGTACGCCCACCAAAACTCATGGACCAGGCAAGGAAGGGCATTAATCAGAGAGGCAACAAAGAGATCAAAAATAACCCTGAAGGAGCTGCAAAGCTCCACAGCGGAGATTGGAATATCTGTCCATAGGACCACTTTAAGCTGTACATTCCACAGAGCTGGGCTTTACTGAAGTGTGGACAGAAAAAAAGCCATTGCTTAAAGAAAAAAATAAGCAAACACCATTTCGTGTTTGCCGAAAGGCATGTGGGAGACTCCCCAAACATATTGAAGAAGGTACTCTGGTCAGATGAGACTACAATTGAGCTTTTTGGCCATAAATGAAAACGTTAAGTCTGGCGCAAACCCAACACCTCTAATCACCCCGAGAACACCAGCCCCACAGTGACGCATTTTCATCAGCAGGGACTGGGAAACTGGTCAGAATTGAAGGAATGATGTATGGCGCTAAATACAGGGGAATTCTTGAGGGAAACCTGTTTCAGTCTTCCAGAGATTTGAGACTGGGATGGAGGTTCACCTTCCAGCAGGACAATGACCCTAAGCATACTGCTAAAGCAACACTTGCGTGGTTTAAGGGGGACATTTAAATGTCTTGGAATAGCGTAGTCAAGGCCCAGACCTCAATCCAAT
Source organism: Oncorhynchus masou masou (assembly GCF_036934945.1). NCBI lineage: Eukaryota > Metazoa > Chordata > Actinopteri > Salmoniformes > Salmonidae > Oncorhynchus > Oncorhynchus masou. Next base: position 70,767,179 of record NC_088217.1, on the reverse strand, counting down.
TGAGAATCTGTGTTATGACTTCAAGATAGCTGTACACCAGTGGAACCCATCCAACTTGAAGCAGCTGGAGCAGTTTTGCCTTGAAGAATGGGCAAAAATCCCAGTGGCTAGATGTGCCAAGCTTATAGAGACATACCCCAAGAGACTTGCAGCTGTAATTACTGCAAAAGGTGGCTCTACAAAGTATTGACTTTGGGTGGGTGGGGGGGACTAGTTATGCACACTGAAGTTGTCCGTTTTTTTCCTCGTCTTTGTTTCACAAAACAATATTTTGCATCTTCAAAGTGGTAGGCATGTTGTGTAAATCAAATGATACAAACATCCCCAAAAGCCATTTTAATTCCAGGTTGTAAGGCAACAACATTGGGAAAAATGCAAAGGGGGGGATACTTTCGCAAGCCACTGTACATATATTTAGTTAGAACATTAAGTGTTTTATATATGTTAGCATTGAGTGATCCACAATCCACGAGATCTATGTATTGTATGTAGAAGGGCAATTCCATGGTAAAGGAATTGGGCTTTGACTGTTTTTTTCACTTAACGTATGCCGAACAAAAACCATTTCAAAGTTTAAGAAACCATACAACTTTATGCACAAGGACTATTTTGAACAATTTCCACTGAAAAATGTACAAAAATGAATCTCCCTCCGGTTTTTATGCGACCACGTTTGGCAAAAACAGTTGAATATCTGCTCCTAATTAAGATTCAAAGATGTTTGCAGAAAGAATGTGGTGTCAGCTATGACGTGGCATCTTGCGTTGTGGGGAAAAAAACTATCTTTTGGTAATAGAACTACAATAAGTGAAGTGGATTTCCACCCGGTACAGGAATGACATCATGGGTCCTTGATCTGTACTACACAGAAATGCATAATTATGGATATATCATTCTCCTTGCTTTACGAGTTTGGACATCACACTACAGTAGGGTGCAACTTAATACAGTAAGGTAGAGTTCATTTGCAGTAAAGTACAATATATTCTACTGCACTGTATTTAACCTTTTTATTTAACTAAAGCTAATGTGACCCATGTTATTGTGCTGCTACTGTACTGTGCTATCCAAACTTGTGAAACATACGTCTATGATGGCTTCAGATTTGGTCCGTCTGTGGACAGGAACATACAGTACCTTCAGGAAGTATTCATACCCCCTGGTGAACTGGGTCTTCATCAGGACTAATGTGTTGTGTTGTGTCCTAGGGAGCAGATTATGCGGGTGAAAGCAGAGAACGATACCATCCCTCTGTTGGTGGTGGGGAACAAGTCTGATCTGGAGGACCGCAGGCAGGTGTCGTTGGACGAGGTCCGGGCCAAGGCAGAGGAGTGGGGGGTGCAGTACGTGGAGACCTCAGCCAAGACACGAGCCAACGTCGACAAGGTATGTAACCAAACTTAAACGTACTGTCCACTTTGCTACAGTAGGACTAGGAACGATATACCTTTGTGTAATTTATTACTTAGGATTTATACTTTTTAGATGGGGGGGGGATTATGTTATCAAAATATGTTTCCGGGAAAAAGAGATCAGAAACTGCAAGCCTGATTAGAAACAACCTTTTACAGTAAATCAACTTCCATTGTCAATGTAACTATAGTGTTGAACTAACAGCTGTCCATCCTTTTCAGGTGTTCTTTGATCTTATGAGGGAGGTGCGAAAAAAGAAAATGTCAGAAAGCAAGGATAAGGGTGGAAAAGAAGGAAAGATCAAGAAGGCTTTCAAATGTTGTCTGCTTTGATCTAGACCAGACCTTTCAGTCAGACACACAGAGCCAAACCAGACTAGAGCCTCCGCAGCACAGTGGCATTAGACAGGGACATGTTCATTAGGACATACTGTAGCAAAATGTTTCAAAACCTTTCTTATTGGACAATATATTACGTCTCCCTTTGGAGCATTTTCTTCAGTTTCTTGCCTACTGAACACAAACCAGATCTACAGATCCTTCCCACTGAACTGAGCCTTCTGCCATTTTAACACACATCAAATCCATACACAGTACCTCTCACATTGTGGCAGTCAGAGGGGTGGCCTAACCTATGTTAGTTATGCAAACCATCCTTTGTGCCACTGTTGGGGGCGGGCCCAGAGAGGACTGTTTAAATGAAGTGCCTCAACATTGATCGTGAATATATAGGTTATGATCAGAGACAATCACTCACTCGCACACTACTTAAATATGGCCTTGGTTTGATGCTCACTTGTAGGAGTAGGTAGCCTCATCACCAAGAGAAATTGGCTATGCTGTTTGATGTATTACTGTTTGCACTGCAATCAATTTTATATTCCTACTACCACTACTACACCACTTTTTGAAATGTATTTATGGTCCACCGCATGAAAATCAGTCAGATAATTAAGTCACCTTATTCATAATCCAACATATTGTCCACATGTACAATCCAACATGTACTATATCCACATCGTGTATATAATACCAGTCAAAAGTTTGGACACACCTACTCATTCAAGGTTTTTATTTATTTTACTATTTTCTACATTGTAGAATAATAGTGACGACATCAAAACTATGAAATGACACACGTGGAATCATCTAGTGCTGAGTACTTGTTGGCTGCTTTTCCTTCATTCTGCGGTCCAATATTTCCCAAACCATCTCAACTGGGTTGAGGTCGGGGGATTGTGGAGGCCAGGTCATCTGATGCAGCACTCCCATCACGCTCCTTCTTGGTCAAATATCCCTTACACAGCCTGGAGGTGTGTTTTGGGTCATTGTCCTGTTGAAAAACAAATGATAGTCCCACTAAGCGGAAACCAGATGGGATGGCGTATCGCTGTAGTAGCCATGCTGGTTAAGTGTGTCTTGAATTCTAAATAAATCACAGTGTTACCATCACACCACCTCCTCCATGCTTCACAGTGGGAACCACATATGTGGAGATCATCCGTTCACCTAATCTGCATCTCACACAGACACGGTGGTTGGAACCAAAAATCTCAAATTTGGACTCATTAGACCGGTGGAAATCTGTCCTTTGGTCTGATGTCCATTGCTCATGTTTCTTGGCCTAAGCAAGTCTCTTCTTATTATTGGTGTCCTTTAGTAGTGGTTTCTTTGCAGCAATTTGACCATGAAGGCCTGATTCATGCAGTCTCCTCTGAACAGTTGATGTTGAGATGTGTCTGTTACTTGAACTCTGAAGCATTTATTTGGGCTGCAATCTGAGTCTGGTAACTCAAATGAACTTATCCTCTGCAGCAGAGGTAACTCTGGGTCTTCCTTTCCTGTGGCGGTCCACATGAGAGCCAGTTTCATCATAGTGCTTGGTCTTTTCAACTGCTCTTGAATAAATTTTCCGTATTGACTGACCTTCATGTCTTAAAGTAATGATGGACTGTTGTTTCTCTTTCCTTATTTGAGCTGTTCTTGCCATAAGGTATTTTAGCCCTAGTTGGTATATTCTGCACATCACCCCTACCATGTCACAACACATCTGATTGGCTCCAAAAAATTGAGGAAAGAAATTCCACAAATTAACTTTTAACAAGGCACACCTGTTAATTGAAATGCATTCCAGGTGACTACCTCATGCAGCTGGTTGAGAGAATTCCGAGAGTGTGCAAGTCTGTCATCAAGGCATGGGGTGGCCACTTTGAAGAATCTCATGAAATATTTTTGATTGGAAAAAAACTTTTTGGGTTACTACATGATTCCATATATGTTATTTCATAGTTTGTCTTCACTATTATTCTACAATGTAGTAAAAATAAAGAAAAGCCGTCAAATGAGTAGGTGTGTCCAAACTTTTGACTTTTGTCGACTGCACTTTTTCTCCACAAAAATGTCAATGTTTCAGTGTTGCCTTTCTAATTCTACACTTGAAACTGAAGCATTAAACTAAATTACTGTTTGTGTGCACACTTATTATGGGTTATATACAAACAGTTTTTGTGTTACCAAATAAAGTTCTCTTTTATAATGAATTTGTAGTGTGACTCAGTTTTTAAAAGAAGCCCCTGTACATTCTAAATTGAAATGCAATTGACCCCAACCCTGCTGTCCAACTTCTGGGTCTGTCACCTGAGTATCAGTCGCCAGTTATTTAAGGTCAAAGGTGCTGTTCAAAATGTGCATGAAGAGTGCAGTAAAGAATTGCATCCTTGTCGGATGTGCTGGACTTTTTGTTGCTGGTGTGGTTTGACTAGTGCCTTTGATGTGTTTGAGGGCAGCAGAGCACCAAAAGGTTTTATGTTTGAGTGTCATAAAACACCATTCCGGTGCTGTACAACTTGACTTTGAATGACTGGATGACAGAGGCCTTATGTGGCCTTCAGTCTGTTAACACTCTGTTGCAAAGCGGCAGGACTGGGACATATTCATTAGTGCACATTGTAGCAAACCATTTTTGCGGCATAAAACTAAACCAAACTAAAGTGTATCTTATTGGACAAGTCCCGGTAGTTCCTCCCTGTTTTAGCCTGCTTTCTTCTGTTTGGTGCTTAATGAATACGATCCAGGTCAGCCTTAGATCCAGTAGCACGCAGATGGCATGTCCCATTGACGGCGGGCTAACCTCTTCCCAGACCCCAAGTACATCCTATCTCACTTACACTCTACAACACCTATGGCCTGAGAAACCTCAACTAGTTCTGAAGACCCTTCTAGCTTGGCAAGAGAGCCCTCTACTGGCTCAAGTCATTCAGTCACTAAACACAAAATAAGAGATGAGCCACAACTTCGTCAGACCTATAGCTTCTCTGTAGATGTCAGGATTTTGCAATATCATGTCCTCCTGCGGTCAGAGGGGAATATAATACAACATCTTTGCTGTAGCCTAGTTGAGTCATTTGCCTCGATCATCAGCCACAGCAGTCTGAAATTGAACACTAGGTGGAGGCAGAGAGTCTTGATAGAAAGGTAAGAATTATTTTTGTTTCCTTCTGCTGAACATGGACAACTAGGCCTGTCCGTCACCAGCTGACTGCCCTATCGTGACCTAGTTATTAGTGTTACTGTAAACATACTGTCATAGAAAAGACTGTGTATACAGTAGAAATAGAATGGCCAGAATTCTGATTTCAATGGATGTTGATTCTATGGTGATTGTTGCTGCGGTGTTGAATCTAGAAGGGTGAATGTGGAAAGGCAAATGAGTCTGTTGTTGTTGCTGTGTACATATTCACAGTCAAGGCATAGAAAGAAAGGACCATGTCAACCAAAAAATACAACAGAAATGTGACTTTACTTACAGAACATTGGCACCTTACTGACATGATATTGCTCCTATTTACAACAAAAACACAGAGCAGGTCGCAGACCAGGCAGAGCCCAGACTGATATTTACCTGCATTTACAAGTACAGTAGTATGAAAAATATTTCCCCTTAAAAGTCAAATTATACATCCCGTACGTTTTCGAACAACTAAAAGCTTGAGATCGATACATTCAATTTCTGTACAGCTTCACAACAAACATTACATTTGTACATCCTCCTGATTTTCATCTTTAAATATATTTCACTAGTTCACAGATTTAAGCTTATATTTACATCACAGTTGTGCAGAATGTTGTACTATTACTAAGTGATGATAAGATCGAAAAGCATCGTGCAAAAACAAACAAACATACCACCCAGGTCTCCCGTGAAAAAGAGGCGTTTGACCTTAACGGGGACAACCTTGTAAAATAAACATTCCAGTGCCTCAGTCTATTTCATGGTGAAGTGGTAGACACCGCTTGAGTCTCAAATGGCTCCCTATTCAGTGCACTACTTTTGGCTAGAGCCCGGTATAGGGAATAGGGTGCCATTTGGGACGCACAGGGTGAGTGATCTGATTGGGCCGAAGTTCCCCGTCGCACAACAGCTTTTTGTAAACACGCCGACTTTCAGTAGATACACGTCCTTTCCAAATCACAAAACCAACTCACGGACCACTGTAAACATGGTCCGCAATAGTACCGAATAAACCCACTGCAGAAGTATCAGCAAGATGAAGTTTGACCAAGCCAGCTTTCTGATTTCAAAAGCACAATCGCATCTATCGATTCAACCGGAAATCATGGGAATAAAATCACTTTGTGGGTTTCAATTGTCCTAAAAAAGAACAGTATTACTGGTGATTAGTCTATTAATCAGTGTACAGAGCTTCATGTTGCCGGTCCCATTCTTTCCACTGCCACTAGACTTAAGGAGAGGACTTTTACACAGCATACATCTATTGCAATGCTTTCCCATAACTATACTTTCTAATTCCAGCAGGACTTTACACAAGTGGAAAAGTTTGGGACTTTTCTTCTCTTATAAAAATAACTTTGTCTCACATTCATTTCCTTTCATTAAACCTTATAAATTAACATAGTCAATGTATACTAGTTACATTACACAAATCTAGATGACACCATATAGCTTAGATTTTCCATAGGGGTGTCTATATCCAACAAATATTAAGAAAATGCTAAATACAATTCCAACATTTTTTTGGGAGGGGGGTCTAATCATACATAGCAGCAAATATGCTACAAGTTCAGCTGAAAAGTGCTGACCATCCCCAAGAAGCAAAAAGGGTCTCTTATAAAAAAATATCAGGAGCAAATCTATAGCTTGAGCCTTATAGCTTTTCAACACAATTTGAAAACTTTGTTTTACTCACAAGGCTAAAAACCTATTGGTCCTGAATGCTCAGTCATTTTATGTAATGTATGTACCATCTGAATGTAATGTACACCAACTGCCTAAAATCCTGATGTACAGTACCATGGTACCAAATACCCCGATGCTCTTAATCAGAGAGCTCTGAATACCTCATATTCATATTCAATTTCAAAATCTGATACAATGACACTTGATAAACCACCTATGGACTGTACCAACCCAAGCCTGCATGGCAAGGTCATTCGTTACTAGCAATAACAAAACCTGCATTAAAATACTGCCCGTTTTGGGCTAGTGGTATAGCATCTTCGAGAGACCGATGTACCATCACATGTTGAGCCATCTGAATCAAAGTTGAATAGCTGCCCTCAAAAATAACAACAACAACAACAACACCAACACAACCACATAGTGCCGAGCTCAATGGCAGGTAATCAGCTAACGATATTATGGTAAAGGAGGAGGGAGGCCTCTCCTAACCAGTGGAGGCTGCAGAGGGGAGGACGGCTCATAACAATGGCTGGAATAGAGTCAATGGGATGGTATCAAACACATGGTTTTCCATGTGGCCGATGCCATGCCAACGACTGCACTCCAGCCATGATTATGAGCCGTCCTCCCCTCTGCAGCCTCCACCGCTCCTAACCTTCCCCCGTCTTTGACCTTGGTTTGGGAAACACCTTCCATGGAGATGATTCCAATCTGTAGACACACATAAAAGCCCAAAAGTATCCATCCGACAACCTACAGTCTCAATAAGAGAAATGAGATGATAAGATGAGTAGTGCCATAGGGTAGAAGTCAGAGCGCTTTACCAGGACCTTACATAGAGGGTCAACCCACTTTCGGAACGGATCTTCAGTTGACGATGAATAGTTTTTCGATTTCAAAAAAAGAAAATGGACTCTTAAGTCTACGGAGTAATCAAAGACAGAAAGACTAGTCTGAAGAAACCACTGATATGACACTTGGGAATGATGCACTGATGGGTTGAAAACAAACGTCAGTCCACTTTCCATTGAGTTGTCCTGTTCATTATGAAGGTTTGTCTGAAAGTAATGGCACTGCAGCAATATTATCCAACCCAGCTACGGTTCTGTTTCTTACTTCGCTCTTGATCCTGGACACTTGCTAATATCCAAATTCCAGTTGATCATCGGAACTTTGTTTCTTTTTTTCTTCTTCCGCTAATTCTCCAAAGTATGGCGTTTTGTCGTCATAAAGTGCAACAGTGCTTTGTTTCCCCTCCCAGGCCAGTTCGAGTGGTTGTCGGTAGTCGTCTCCATGCTTGTGACTGTAGTCTCTCTTGCCAGACTCAAGATGGCGGATGTGGGAAGAAACTATTGTGACTGAGGGAGTCAGACAGACAGGCTAAAGACAGACAGACAGGCTCTAGACAGACAGATAGACAGGCTGTGGAAGAAGAGGGTGGTGCTTAGGCCCATGCAGCCCTGTGTCAGTCAGTCAGTCCCAGGAGGGATAAAGCTGATTCTCTCTGTCTCTACCTCTGGCTCTGTGGGTGTCAGGAGCTCTAAGGTTGTCAAGGGCTTTGTAGGTGTCAGAGACTCTACGGGTATCAGGGGCTTTGTGGGTGTTAGAGACTCTACGGGTGTCAGGGGCTTTGTGGGCGTCAGAGACTCTACGGGTATCAGGGGCTTTGTGGGTGTTAGAGACTCTACGGGTGTCAGGGGCTTTGTAGGCGTCAGAGACTCTACGGGTGTCAGGGGCTTTGTGGGCGTCAGAGACTCTACGGGTATCAGGGGCTTTGTGGGTGTTAGAGACTCTACGGGTGTCAGGGGCTTTGTGGGCGTCAGAGACTCTACGGGTGTCAGGGGCTTTGTGGGCGTCAGAGACTCTACGGGTATCAGGGGCTTTGTGGGTGTTAGAGACTCTACGGGTGTCAGGGGCTTTGTGGGCGTCAGAGACTCTACGGGTGTCAGGGGCATTGTGGGCGTCAGAGACTCTACGGGTATCAGGGGCTTTGTGGGTGTCAGAGACTCTACAGGTGTCAGGGGTTTTGTGGGCGTCAGAGACTCTACGGGTATCAGGGGCTTTGTAGGCGTCAGAGACTCTACGGGTATCAGGGGCTTTGTGGGCGTCAGAGACTCTACGGGTATCAGGGGCTTTGTAGGCGTCAGAGACTCTACGGGTATCAGGGGCTTTGTGGGTGTTAGAGACTCTACGGGTGTCAGGGGCTTTGTGGGCGTCAGAGACTCTACGGGTATCAGGGGCTTTGTGGGTGTTAGAGACTCTACGGGTGTCAGGGGCTTTGTAGGCGTCAGAGACTCTACGGGTGTCAGGGGCTTTGTGGGCGTCAGAGACTCTACGGGTATCAGGGGCTTTGTGGGTGTTAGAGACTCTACGGGTGTCAGGGGCTTTGTGGGCGTCAGAGACTCTACGGGTGTCAGGGGCTTTGTGGGCGTCAGAGACTCTACGGGTATCAGGGGCTTTGTGGGTGTTAGAGACTCTACGGGTGTCAGGGGCTTTGTGGGCGTCAGAGACTCTACGGGTGTCAGGGGCATTGTGGGCGTCAGAGACTCTACGGCTGTCAGTGGCTTTGCAGGCGTCAGAGACTCTACAGGTGTCAGGGGCATTGTGGGCGTCAGAGACTCTACGGGTATCAGGGGCTTTGCAGGTGTCAGAGACTCTACGGGTATCAGGGGCTTTGTGGGCATCAGAGACTCTACGGGTGTCAGGGGCTTTGTGGGCGTCAGAGACTCTACGGGTATCAGGGGCTTTGTGGGTGTCAGAGACTCTACAGGTGTCAGGGGTTTTGTGGGCGTCAGAGACTCTACTGGTATCAAGGGCTTTGTGGGCGTCAGAGACTCTACGGGTATCAGGGGCGTTGTGGGCGTCAGAGACTCTATGGGTATCAGGGGCGTTGTGGGCGTCAGAGATTCTACAGGTGTCAGGGGCTTTGTGGGCGTCAGAGACTCTACGGGTATCAGGGGCGTTGTGGGCGTCAGAGACTCAACAGGTGTCAGGGGCTTTGTAGGCGTCAGAGACTCAACAGGTGTCAGGGGCTTTGTAGGCGTCAGAGACTCTACGGGTATCAGGGGCGTTGTGGGTGTCAGAGACTCTACGGGTGTCAGGGGCTTTGTGGGCGTCAGAGACTCTACAGGTGTCAGGGGCTCTGTGGCTGTCAGGGGTTTGACCTGCTCCTCCTCGTACACCTTGAGGATCGCCTCACAGACAAACCTGTACTGGCTCTGGAAGCAAACAGAGCAAAGAGACCGAGGTTAAATGGGAGTGAACAGTACTGACGACAGCAAGGTCATAGAGTAACTAGATTTAGCCTAACAGCAGAAACATAGCTTAGGCCAACACATTCCTCTGTTGATAGATGCACTAGAATTACACACAAATCCGAATTTGTTAGTATTTTTTTGGCTTCGGATGTGATTTAGGCACTGACATGGACTTAGAACTTCAATTTCCGTTGTTTGTCTATGAGTAATTGTAATGCTGTAAGTTTAAAACAGAATATTTTTTTCCAATTTGGGCCCCCTTAGAATCGTTTATTATCCATTATTTTACCAGGTATATTGGCAGAAAATACATATCTTGTACACCAAGGACCCGGGGAAGAGTTGCTGTGTAAAGAAGAATGGGCCGATTTGAAAGCTATAAAATAACAAATTAGCAGCTCGCGACATGCTATTTTTTTTTTAAGTAGCTCTTATGCTCGAAAAGGTTGGAGACCCCTGGTCTAAGTCAACCCCGTCTGTTTTGCCCCATAGTTGCGCACGTGTCGGCTTTGTTGCTAAACAACCAACCCGTATTGAGGATAGAGCCTCTGCTCTTCTCTTAGTCTCATTTCTATGCATCACAGATCAGATTACCGGAGTCTGGATCATCATGGCCCTCTGGTCTCTCATTGTCCTCACGATATCCAACGGATACACGGGCTGATTGCACTCAATCAAACACATGGCCGTTTCCATGGTGATGAGCACCCCCGTCCGACCAATCCCAGCGCTGCAGAGACACAGAGGACGAGGTGAGTGAGATGAGGCTGAAGATGGCAGCAATGACAGAAGAGGATTCAAATCCTCGTTCCCGCCACGTACACTGCAATCAATCACTGTTGCTACAACAACGTGCAATGTGTCTTCACGTCTGATTCGAAGAAAAAGGGAACGTTTTTCTTTAAGCCAAGTTGTGAGGCAGATGTACAAAGGCTTATATTTTTCAAAGATGTTGTGTAAAATTCCTTAGACCTACTTCAAAGCTGTACCAACAGCGAGATGGCTTACAGATGTTAGTGGAGGAGATAAGAGCTTACTCGTTAGTGTATGCAGTATTTGTGTAAGAACTAGACCCTTACCTGCAGTGTACTATAACCGGCTCCTCCTTGCCCTCCCTCTTTCTGCGGACCAGACTGACAAAGTCCAGGAAGTCAGTGTAGTCGTCTGGTACACCGTGGTCAGGCCAGGCCATGTACTGGATCTGAGTCAGCGACCTGCTCTCCTCACTCTGAATAAAATCAATCAAAAGTATTTTGATGTTTTTATACTTTTCTTTCATACAGTTTTCGCTAAGTGCAAGAAGTAATCTCGGGTTAACCTAGAAATAAAATCTCAAGTCATTTTGGTCAGATGCTCGATGTTTACGTAGTCTGTCCACGAGAGATGATACAAGAAATGGTCCTTACCTCCAGGTGTGTGAGAGTTATCTCTCTGACCAGGAATGCTGATTGCTCTTCTTCTGTCACACAGGACACCTGGAAGTCCCCATGGGTAGCAATGGCACCAGGGTTGGGCCAATACTGATGACACTTCACCTTGGAATGAATCAAAAGGATCATTGGAGATAAGAGGAGGAATATTTTGTCTATTTTCTTTGTGGGGAATGGAAACGTCTTCAGTTTTCACCTCATACATTACCACAAGATATTCCAAAACAAGACCAAAAGTATTGGGAAGGGGCTGAAATGGAGAGAGCGAGCCCTGGTTGGGGATGTGACATACCCGTCCCCTCTCCACCTGCGTGGTGAGCATGACCACCATGTTGGAGCCCTGTTCCCAAGTCATCCTCCAGAAGTCAGAGCAGGTGGCGGGCAGCGGGCCCTGGCACGCGATGTAGCGGTTTACAGCCCTGGCCGCTGGGATCACCATCTATGGGTCAGGAGAAGGGCATGGGTTGGCAAATATACACATACGTACAGCTGCATATTGGCAAATTCATATATCTAAGCATAATCCATGTTTCAGTCTATGTACACACACTTTAAGACGTGTGGAGTATCTATCAAGAAAAGTCTCATCTCTTTCCGGGGGTGTTTTTGTCTCTGTGATATTCATTACCTAGTCGAAGGAAGGTGTCCGGTCTTGGTCATAAAATCAAAGATTGTGGCGTATGCATCAAAGAGTGTTGAGTATCAAGAAAAGAAGAAGGGAGAAGGCCCTCACATTGATGTAATTTGCATTGATATAGTCCCCGTCCTTGCCCCTCAGAATAACCCTGGTGGCGTCATCTGTGAGACGGCAGATACAGGAAGAGAGAGAGGATGAGAGAAGAAAGGGGTGGCAGTTGAGACAGAGGGCATTTACTTACATCACTGTATGAGAAAGTACAGCATGTACAGAAGAGGTCAGTTCTGATGGTTCAGTATACTCACACGGTGAAATGTCTCGATATCGATTCTTGGAAATGTTCTGAGGTAATTTGGCACATGACATTGTCAATCCAGGCCTTTTCCGGTAGAGTTGCTGAGAAACATCACAACAACAAAAAAACAATGGTTAACATTTGTCCCAAGTTAACTGAAGTTCAGACCGGGCCGTGACATGAGCTTGGTTTCTCGGTTACACTAAACCACAATTCTCACTGATAACCTATCAGTGGAACACAAACAGGAAACATTTGAGGCAGTGTGGAGCAATAACAGGAAGCAATAGACATTCAATATTTCCTTTCATCTCTCTATTTCACTCACGCCCATCTCTCTTTCTGGTAAATGACTTACATGCTATGTGATCAGTCTTAGCCATGTGCAATGTGAAATACATTCTAGAACCGGTGGAAGCGTTGAATAACCAACTGCATTTGATAATATCAAAGTGGACTGGGAGCAGTTCAGAGACACAGGGGCAACAGAGGCAATGCTAGTTACTTGGCCCATGTGAACAACAAGCATATAGTTATTGCATATACAATGTAGTTATTGCACACAAGCACTTCACAGAGTAGGCGTTCCCCAATGGAATTATGCAAATAGTTATACAAATCTTTGATCAAACTGTGACTGTATGGACCCAGTACTCGCAGGTTGGAATTTAATTGTCATATCATTTGGTGGCGTCTTATATTGGTCCCATTTCATGTGTTTTCTTGCATATCCCAACTCCCTCTGAGACACCTCTCGGAGAGTGAGGTTACGACCAGGGTCAGCCATTGTCAACGGTTAAGTGCCTTGCTCATTGGCACATCGACAGATTTTTCACTTTGTCGCTCTAACCACTAGGCTACCTGCAACCCTCATCAATTAAATCTCTTATTGGGATGACTCATGTATTGGAGGCAGCTCTGCAGGGAAGTCACCAGCTGGCATAGGGACAAAGTCATAAAATCTGATTTTAAACCTAACCCTAAATTTAATTACCACACACACAAAAAAAAAACATTAACCACAAAAAAATCTTAATTATAATACCACACTGCTAACCTTATGCCTAACCCTAACCTTACATTAAGACCAAAAAATACATTTTTGTCTTCATACATTTGTACAATATAGGCAATTTTGACTGCAACTGGCCCATCTACCAGAAATCACTCAGCTCTGCCTCCAGGACAAGATTCATCCCAATAAACGTCAACCTTCCAAGAACTCAGGCCCTCCTTCAGCTAAACATAAACTATATTTTGTAGTATATGTGGACTAACATCAAACTGTTGCTGTACGGCCCCAGTGCTCAAGCCTTCTTTCAGCTGTAGTATGGAGTCTCTCCAGCAGGATGGGTGGTGGTCTGGCTGGTCCTGGTCCTGGGGCTGGTCCTGGGGCGGGTCCTGGGGGTGGTCCTGGGGCGCCCTCTCTGGGGAGTACTGGTAGTTAGACTCTGTATCTCCATCCTCCAGCTTCTCCTCCTCCACCAGGTCATACACGGCTGGAGGAACGACAGGAAGGATGACAGCGTGATTGAACATTGCACATCCAATGCCGGTGACAGGAAGTCAGAAAAAACGAAGCAACAACAACAGCAAAACAAAGAAAAGGGAATGGCAGAAATTAAAAACGTCCATCCCAAGTGAATACACTGTCAGACTGATGCTTTGACTTAGAAGCTGAGATCTGCGTTAGGCTCAGTACCACTGGTTGCCTCAGGCGCACTTGTTATTGTTTTGGTTTTGAAAAGGAGAAGAAACGTAATAAAAAATATATTTATATCGTAGTACATACCTCTTCTGATCTATCGCGCGTGTAACGATGTCCGAGGGAATAAAACAGTGTTTGTCATTTGAAGTAATGTCTTTATTGTTGTAATATCCCAAACGGACGTGGCAGTTTCACCGCAAAGGACTCCAAATTTAATCAAACAAATGCCCATAGTATAGTGGATGTGTATTGACCCGATATAGGATAGGCAAGCTATGGTCCCTCACTCCCTCTTGTTTCAGGGACAGGCAAGCTATTTGGTATTTTATTAGGATCCCCATTAGCTGTTGCAAAAGCAGCAGCTACTCTTCCTGGGTCCACTATGGTCCCTCACTCCCTCTTATCTCGGGGACAGGCAAGCTATGGTTTTACAAACCCTGCTGTAAAAAAAATGAATAATTACACAAGCCATTTAGCAGAAGATTTTATCCAAAGTGACTTTTTATGTATGGGTGGTCCCGGGAATCAAACCCACTATCCTGGCGTTGCCATGCTCTACCAACTGAGCTACAGCGGACCGCAAAAGATCATAAATGACCGTAAAGGACCACAAGGCCTGTAAAGAGGCCTGTTCTGTTCTCTCCTCACCGTTGGGTCTGACCAGCAGGTTCAGCTCTCCTGAGTCGCTCTCCTCACAGCTGGCCTTGATGAACATGACCACCTGGTCGTGGGTGTGCTCTGAGATGTCCTGACCGTTGATCAGCACCACCTGGTCTCCCTCGTTCAGCCGGGGAACACACAGGTCAGCCTGGGGAGGGCATTAAAACAGAATAGAAGAGAACAGTGGGGTTTTTTCATGATTCATTACCTGTGAAGGTCATTTGAGAAGTTCATGGGTTTGGCAGTGACGGTGGCACAGGTAGTAGGACACGTACCGCTGTTCCCGGGGCCACTCGGGACACGATCACAGGCATCTTCTGGTCCAGCCCACCCTTCACATTGAATCCAAATCGTCCTTGTTCGTCGGGGCACATTTTAATGAACACCAGATTGTCATGAGGAAGCACTCCATTGGGCTGTGAGAGGGAGAAGAAGAAACACAGAGGACAAAACAACGTTTAAGTAAAACGAAATCACAGTGTGTGTGCGTGAGTGTGCGTCTGTGTGCACATAGGTCTCTCTCCTACCATAGTCTTGTCTTCTGACAGAGGCGTGTCATATAGCTCATTGATGTGATTGTCCAACTCCTGCTGAGAGTGGGACTGGCTGGACAGAGGCCTCCTGGTCTGCTTAGGGGGCAGAGCGGGCGGCAGGCCGTCGATGGTCGAGTCTGGTGACCTGGACACAGGCAAATCCAAATGAGTCCTTGCGGCAAAATATGAATACAAATACAGTATATATCCAAACATCAACCCCGGTGCGGCTTTATTGAGAGCAAGTCAATAAATACAGAAATTAAGCGTGTTATTGTGTGTGCTTTCCCCTTTTTGAGGGTTATATATGAACCTGGAAACACACTCTGACTCAACATTAACTACACAGTGGAAACTGATGTTCCAGAGCTTAACCTCTCAAAGGAATATGTTCCTTTCACGTGACCCCATTTCTCAGAAGGCAATGATCATCTTCTGTGTCCACTGAATCATTACAGGGCTCAGTCAGAGCAGAGGGCTTTCTCAGTTCATAGGAACTCTTCCCCCCTATCTCCTATCATTGCTCAGTGCTATAGCCTCAACCTGTGGACTAGAGCAGCTTACGAGCCCCTTGGGAGAGGCGCTGTGTGTCCTACCAGCATATTACCCTCAGCTCGATGTGTTCATGTACTGTTCATGTACTTCCCCCAGTCAGAGAACATCCATGTTGTTTAGCCTGCTGTTTGCCTCGGAGCAGCCCTGAGCAGACCCTGGTGGAGGTTAACTGGCTGGGGCAGCGCTCACCAAAACAAACAGCGTTGAGCCCTATGGACCCCTCAAAAAGGAGTTTACACGGAGATACACAGAGGGACCACAGAGAGCGATGAGGTCAAAAACTATATGCACAGTTAGACTGAAGAAGTGCCTATCCAAAGAAAGAGAGAGAGAGAGGTGTGTGAGAGAGAGAGAGAGAGAGAGAGAGAAAGAGAGAGAAGAAAAAAAACAATCCAAGTCGAAACAAACGCACCAAACCACTTCAAAGAATTCTGTTCTTTCTCAAATTCACATGCAGAGAATACTGTCTGTGTGTCACCATCCTTCACTTTACAAGAGTGAAAGAGAAACGGGGTAATGGCATATTTCCTTGATGTTATGAGAAGATTTGCAATGGTTCAGCCCACTCTATCTGTGTTAGTAACATAACAAGCATTCACCATTGTGATGAGCCTGCAGCCCCAACCTAACTGCTGCAGCTCTTTGGCTTCGGCCAGCCTGCCGAGCTCCAACCTCATTATGGACGCTTAAATGACAGCCATGAAAGAGGCCTATTTTGTAGTCTTCAGGCAAGCAGAGCTTGGTGCTACAGCCCCGGGGTATTTACATAATAAAAACAAACGGTTTGTAAAGACATCAAAATTAGAGGGCTGTGTGTGTCGATATGCAAAGCTTATTAAAGAGCAGTGATACTATCAAGAGCAGTGTGCAGGATTCTTCTTCTTTTCTGTTCTTTTGGTTTGAAATGACTCAGGGCTGTGTGTCCGTGGGCGTGTGTAGCAGACAGACTTACGGGGTAGAATCTAAGCTGATGGAGTTGGCCTGGGTTGAGGAGGCTGACTTGTGATTGCTAAAGGTTTGGCAGGGCGAGGCATGGTCGTGGTAGTTCACATGGTCCAGCAGGTGTCCCACGGAGGACGGCCGCAGGCGCTCTTGTGCAAACTTGGAGTTCCTGCTGAGACAAAAGGAGGAGGGAGATGTAAGGTACCCGAGTGTTCTGTCATCCAAGGTTATTTAGAGTTACTTGACATCGCTCCTCCTCCTCAACTGTAGATTAGCCCAATTTCCTTCCCCCTTCGTCTCCCCGAAGTCCCGCTCATGGATTTGAAACTAAGGAATGTACTGTTTGCTTACACTACGGGTTAGGGCTACTCACTGGTTGGGGGTGCCTGGTGGGGAGCGTGTGGGCAGGCTCTGGGTCTCCAGGCGGTCGTCAGACAGAGAGGCTCTGGAGTTCCGGCTGACTGACTCCCAGTCCATCCCTCCATCCATCAGCCGCCGAACCAAGGGCTTACTGGGAGACCTGATTGGTAGATGATATGGAGGTCATTGTCATTGTTAGATTGGATTGCAGCAAGTAAAACATTCACCAGATTTCAATTTAGCAGGATGACAACGGTTTACAACTCACTAGACTTTTGCTCATTATTCAGTGCAAGATTCCTCCATCCCTGTCTCTTCATGTTCTCACATTTCTGATTCTCTTAGTTATCAGTTAGCACCAGTGTCACTTCATTTGGGCTTCAAAAAGTGTCTTACCTGGCGAACACCCTGTCCTTGATGCCCTTCTCCTTGCCGTACTGGACAGACTGCACCTCTGTCCTACCACTGTATAGAACACAGAAACATGATCTTTTTACCATTTAACGGAAAACAGTCATACACCAACCTCTGCCCCTCATACTGTCATATCCTGGAGTAAGAGGGGACCAAACCAGTGTTGCACGTCTTACAATTTAGACATTTTAATGTGTGTCGTGAGCCAGCAGGACGTATTAATATTGACCCACCCCAGTGTGTGAAACCACAGCTCTTTTCAGTCTGTCACACTTTTAGTCAGTCACTCACACGGCGTGACAAGGCATTGGCAAAGCTGAGAGGACTGGTGCTTTGGGTCTCTACTGGCAGTTGTAGGCGGCACAGTAAACATATTCCTGTGTTATGCAAACCAGCCCACACGATTTCTGTGATACGCGGCACAATGGGTCAAATGGCACCGTCGTGATTGGAACAAAAATGTAAATATGCTTCAGCAAAATGATGATGGTGTTATCCTGAGGGCAACACAAATTAGGAAGGACTGGATCTGAACGGAGTGAGTCAGGAGAAATTGAAAGGATTAGATCATGTGTAGCCTCCACTCTTAGAAGAAAAGTTGCTATCTAGAATCAAAAAGGGTTCTTCGGCTGTCCCCATAGGATAACCCTTTGAAGAACCCCTTTTGGTTCCAGGTAGAACCTTTTGGGGTTTCATGTAGAACCCTTTCCCCAGAGGGTTCTACATGGAACCAAAAAGCGTTCTACCTGGAACCAAAAAGGGTTCTCCTATGGGGACAACCGCAGAACCCTTTTTTCTAAGAGATACTGTTTTCTCTGGTGAGGTTTAGACACCTTTAGACAGCAGCTATATACAGTTACACACACTATCATTGACAAGACTCATGTAAACATTGACAAACAAACATAATCTTAGCAGGAAAAGCTGGTTGAAACAGCATCATTAGCCAGTTCTGCCTGCTGGGATCCCAACTTGATCACTGACTCTCTTTCAAAACACATTTTAATATGCAACCTCAGCTCCAAGGACCAAATCTGCTAAAGGCTAACGCCAACAGAGACTATGCACTTCCAAATGGCACCATATTCCCTACATAGTACACTCCGTTTTACCAGGGCCTGGTCTAAAGTAGCGCACTACATAAGGAATAGGGTGCCATTTGGGATACAGTCAAACATTCCCCAGGCCCACTCACCAGTAGCGGTACTTGGAGCCCAGTTGGAAGACATGTGCAAAGAAGTTCTTCTGTGGTGGTAAGGGTCGGTCCAGTCTGAAGAAGGTGTGGTGCTCTACACAGTCCTTCCATAGGTTCTTACAGGCTCGGTAGTTCACCATGTTAAAGGCTAACAGCGCCTCACGGCTCTCATTCTGGAGAGAGAGGGAGGGAGGGAGACAAAGAGAGGGAGAGAGCGAGAGAGTGCGAGGTTAGTGGTGGGCTCAGCACACTTAGGCGTACAGTACAGCATGAAGCATGGTACAGTAGGTGTGTGTGATTATCACACAAGATCAGCATGATCACTAGTCACTTTAATAATGACACTAAGAATGTTTACATATCTTGCATTGCTCATCTCATATGTACATACTGTATACTATATCCTACACTATCATTTCTTTACTATCTATTGCATCTTAGCCGCTCCGTCACTGCTCATCCATATATTTTATACTTATATATTCTCATACCATTCCGTTACTAGATTGTGTGTATTAGCTTTTGTTGTGGAATTTGTTAGATATTAGGTTTAGTTGTGGAATTGTTAGATGTCACCTGTTAGATACTGCTGCACTGTCGGATCGAGAAGCATTTCGCTACACTCGCCATAACATCTGCTAACCATGTGTATGTGACCAATAACATTTGATTGGATTATCACACTTGATCAACTGATGTCACACAGATCTAGCTAAAAGAACACGGATACAGGGGAAGAAATCACCCTTCGACTTGCATAGCTGGCCATGAGATGGCTTCTTCTAGGCCAGACACTATGGTGTGCACTGTAGTGATTCTCTACTCGGATACATGAATGATAAGCGCATGACATCAATTCATCTAGATATGAAGTACTGTACAATTGCTTTTAAAGGTCTCCTTGGCTTGCATTTTTCAACCAGGTGTTTTTGTGTGTCTTCCACTACTAGACACCCTAGTTGGGATCAAATAATTTTAGAATTAGTTTCATATGACCAGCCTAGTACACACACAAAGTGCATTATGTATATTTTGTATTATGTATTATTCATAATGACGAGAGAGAATTTGAGCTCGCACAATAGTAGGGATGCAATCCCAGTTGAAACCAGGACATACTTACCAATTCTCTTCTGAGTTGAATAAAAAACTGTCGACATTTAAACGAGATCTTTACAATCTGTAGCCTGAAAGAAAGAAAAACAAGCTTTTGTCACCCAACAGGATGGAATCTCTCCCTTTATTTCCTACACAACAGCAAACTTATCCAGCATTCTGAAGCCACTGGATAAGCTTAGAGAATACATACTCCCCATTTTATCATCCATAAGAATCCCCTCCGTTCTTTAATCAGAAACAAATCACGCTCAGTGTTCTATAGTTCCATTGTGCCTGCAGGCCTATTTCCCTGGTTCCTTAAAGCATGACTCAGAGAGAGAGAGAGTCTAAATGTAGACCGCACTGTGTCCCAACCTGACACAGTTACGCTATTACTCATTTCTACAGAAGTCTCTTTTCATGAAGATAAACTCTCACTGTGCTGTACCCATCAAAGGGAGTAGGGCAAGATCAGACAGCGGGGAGAGGGCTCATGTTGTCACTTTACAGTAGAGCTAGAGTAAGTTATGGCTGAATCTGGGCCATGAAAAGAAGTAGAGCATCGTAAATGCCGCTTTCATGCTATGATTGCTACTACTGTTTGTTACTTAAGCAATAAGGCCTGAAGAGGTGTGGTATATGGCCAATATACAATGTTCTTAGTCACGATGCAACGTGGAGTGCCTGAAAACAGCCCTTAGCCGTGGTATGTTGGCCATATACCACGAACCCCCGAGGTGCCTTATTGCTATTATAAACTGGTTACCAAAGTAATTAGAACAGTAAAAATACCTGTTTTGTCATACCCGTGGTATACGGTCTGATACACCGCAGTTGTCAGCCAATCAGCATTCAGGGCTAGAACCACCCAGTTTCTAAAACTTTTTAGGATCTGTGTGTCCCATCCAATGGCTCCCCTATATGGAGAATGTGGCTGAATGTGGAAATATACTCAATTGATTTGACTCACCATGGAAAGCAGTTGATTCGTACCCTGTTCTTATAGATGACAATCCCAGTTGACATCACTCCGATTAAAATCTCAGTGTTGCTTTGATCCTGTAATGGAGGAGCGAAAAAGGGCAGGGAGGATTGTAAGGCGTCCAGACCTCCTGTGGATAGGTTCTACTTAACAGAAACCCTATAGTTGGGCAATGGAGGAGGGTGCTCACCGCCACACTGTCTAAAGAAAACACGTTGAAGAAGGTTGATTGGGGAGCATAGTATGCATGCATCACTCCATTTCACAACTGAACACTTACTCTTGCATAGTGCAATTCGACTCCATAGAGCTCTAGCGTCCGTGCTGTGTTTAGATAATTGAACTCTGACTGGGCAGGAGGCAGTCCCCTGAAAGGAAAAAGAGTGAGAGTGAGAGATAGGGAGAGAGAACGACTTTAGTTGGCTCCACAGGCCATTCAGGAAGTAGGCCTACCAAGCTACCATCTACGTGAGAGGCTAAACAATGACAGCCTTGTTCTGACCTGGGCACAGTCTGAGCCGCTTCAACCTCAGCTGCAGTGAACGAGCAGAGTCCATCCCTGTTTAATCTACAAGTTATTTGATATTTTCTGTGCATTTCCCGTTTTACACCAATGTATCCACACACACACACACACACACACACACCATATCAGTTGAGAGATTGCTTCTTACTTGTGTTGCTGATGCTGTTTGGCAATCTCTTTCTCAAAGTCATGTGGTGCGTTGGGGATGAAAGAGTATCCGGAGAGGTAGCCGGGCAAGTTCTCGTCCTGACTGTAGTCCCCTAGCTCAGCTGCAACACAACACAAAGCA
The DNA here is from genome assembly GCF_036934945.1 of Oncorhynchus masou masou. Taxonomy (NCBI): domain Eukaryota; kingdom Metazoa; phylum Chordata; class Actinopteri; order Salmoniformes; family Salmonidae; genus Oncorhynchus; species Oncorhynchus masou. Next base: position 70,745,686 of record NC_088217.1, on the reverse strand, counting down.
CACAGTGTGTGAGTGTGTAAGTGTGCGTGTGTGTGTGTGTGTGTGTGTGTGTGTGTGTGTGTGTGTGTGTGTGTGTGTGTGTGTGTGTGTGTGTGTGTGTGTGTGTGTGTGTGTGTGTGACACAAAGCACAATTAAGCCTTTACTCCTCTCCTTCTCTCCCTCCTGCACAGCTCCCATTCATTCACACATTTTCTGGTCAAACCTCTCCTTTGTGTGCAAACGGAAAGAAGCAGGACTTTTGCAGCTTGAGAGGAGCCAAACACTTGAGTTTTTTTTGTCAATGTTTAGAAAAGTGAGACAGAGAGACGAGTCGTCCTGCTAAGTGTCTCAGTGTTTCCATACTGTATAAACAGTCTGCCTTCTTCCCAAATGGCACCCTATTCCCTCTATAGTGCAATACTTTTGACCAGGGTTCATAGGGTCCTGGTCAAAAATAGTGCACTATATATGGAACAGGGTGCCATTTGAAAAGGGAGCAGACATGAGGAAGTTGGGGGTTAAGTGACTCTATTTCCGAAACACTTTAAGAAAAGTATGTAGCACAATAATGTGAATCAATTAATAAAGAGCCTTGCTCTTTCATTTGAACACAAACTACATCAGTATGTGAAAACAGTGGGAAAAATGAACAGTAATAGCCCAGTATACACTAACTATCCTGGTCAGAATTGTGACTGACAGACAGACTGGCACTTGTGAAATGTCCTCCATTCTTTTGTTGTTATTACAGTAAGTGCGGTGAGACCACCGTGGCCACTTTCCATTTCCTCTTGTGACCTCTATACCTCCCACATAGCGTGATACGTTTACTACAACCCCACGAGAGAGTCAGCCAGTCAGGCAGTCAGTCAGTCAGTCAGTCAGTCAGCCAGCCAGCCTACTAAGCTAACAACCAATGAGCAGTGTTCTTCTGCCCTGCTACCAGCCTGGTTGTGGCGATTGTGCTGTTACTCCTCCCCTCTCAGCAGCGTATTGGGGTCAATGTGTAAACAAAGACCCGCAGCAGCCAGCCCACATGAAAGCAGCATCATTACAAGACAAGTACAGTATGAAGTAGTATTACGGTCTGGGGTTTCCAAGCTACTCCCCCCCCCCCCCCCCCCATACTCTCAATGCTTGAAATCCCATGGTGGATATTAGGTGGGAGATAGGGAAAATACACTGCGGAACATATTCTATCATTAGGACAGTTAGTTGCAAGGTGTCAGGCAGAATGTATGCGACCATAAGTCAGTGGTACAGTTGTAGTTGAATAGCTGAGAGGAATAATTGCAGTACTTACACTGAACGGCGTATGAAGCAAGAAGAGCGGCTGTGATGTTCGGACACGGCAGCCTGCGAGCCGAGGAGTCAGTTATTACTCAAATTCACCACATGAAGATGATTCAAATGGTTGAATAAACCAACCAAATACAGAGCCGTGTGTTTATCAAATCCACACTCACCTTCCACTAAGTATGTCCTGTTTAATCTGCAAAACGTACTGGTACCTAAAGGGGACCCAAAACAGCAAGGTGAAAACAGAGCTTTTAAGTCCACTTTAATCAAACTGTATGGAGAATAGCATAGAGGAAGGCCTATAGTGTACTGCTTATTTCTGTCACAATGCCACCCGTTAAGCACTTACCTTGTATACTCCTCCTGGAGTTTATTGGGGTCGGTTACAAAGAATTTAACCCTAAAATTCAAACGGTGTGAAGACCCCCCTGAAGGAAAACAAACAACCAGATTAATGGAACTAAAACGAGCGATAAATAGAATATTGAAAATACTAGAGAATATTCCAAATGTATCAAACATACTTTTTAATTGCTTTCTAATCGGTTTGGTTGGATCCAGCCACCTCTGTAAAATATGGATAGAGACAACCGCAGACACGGTATGGGACAAGAGGGAAAATAGGCCACAAAAAAAAATGAAGATACATTTTTACTCAAAACATTAGAGCAAGTTCAGAATAGAAATCAAACTGTCCTGCGAGATAGAATCATCAAAAGTATACATACGTATCAAAGTCTGAATTTCAGCTGTCACAAATGAATATTTGCATTGTTATTTTATGAACTTTCAATAAACACAATCTGCCTCTAAACACTATTCTAGCCGCTGTTTCAACTCGTTTGCCGATCATGACCCATAACCTTCTTAGTATCTCAAACTGTTTGCTGCAGAAATGCCACAGTTTGCTGACGGGGCTGGAGAGAGCCCATTCATGAGATGCTGCTATGCTGCCAATCAGAGTGTTTGAGGGGATCGGCCAGAGCAGGGCTCGGCCAGAGCAGGGCTCGGCCAGAGCAGGGATCGGCCAGAGCAAGGCTCGGCCAGAGCAGGGATCGGCCAGAGCAGGGATCGGCCAGAGCAGGGATCGGCCAGAGCAGGGATCGGCCAGAGCAGGGCTCGGCCAGAGCAGGGATCGGCCAGAGCAGGGATCGGCCAGAGCAGGGCTCGGCCAGAGCAGGGATCGGCCAGAGCAGGGATCGGCCAGAGCAGGGATCGGCCAGAGCAGGGCTCGGCCAGAGCAGGGATCGGCCAGAGCAGGGATCGGCCAGAGCAGGGATCGGCCAGAGCAGGGATCGGCCAGAGCAGGGATCGGCCAGAGCAGGGCTCGGCCAGAGCAGGGATCGGCCAGAGCAGGGATCGGCCAGAGCAGGGATCGGCCAGAGCAGGGATCGGCCAGAGCAGGGATCGGCCAGAGCAGGGCTCGGCGTACATCCGCTAATCCTGATCACATAATAATAAGTCATTTCAGAAGCCAGTTGATTTGGAGATCAGTGATTCTGCGCCGTCCGACTGCAATGTAGTCCGACTGCAATGTAGTCCGACTGCAATGTAGTCCGACTGCAATGTAGTCCGACGTGCACAATATCAGGTGGCCTCACCTGATCTCTTGCAACAGCCTGTTGAAATGAACGAGACAATTGAGCAGCTCGCTAATTACCTAGCGTACGCGAGATTTGGTTCTGGGCTCTGAGAAGAGGCCTCACCTGACTGTCTGAGGAGTCGTCGGCCAGCTGTAGGCCGAAGTAGTCGCTCTCCGTCAGCTCCAGGTGCTTGAACACTACATCCAGCAGGACCTGTCCTTGATCGTGCTTCTGCAGGGAGAGAAACCAGACAAGACCTTCGCAATCCTGTAGTACAGGTATATGACCATCTCATAATACAGACAACTGAAGCAACGTAGGACTGAAAAGTGTGTTGGCCATAAAGTGATTGACACCTCCAATAAAGAGTAGCGTAAAAATACTTAATTGATAGAGGGCTGTTGCTAAACTATCACACAACTATGTGTAATGCTTACCCTACTGGGTTTCTAACTGGAGGTTGGGCATTGCAAGCGTTTCACAACAAGGCCTCACAGAAGTGTCAGGGCAATGTGCAACCACAGACATCCGGAACACAGAACCAGACCATGTATTATTTACAGAGAGCTGGGAGAAGGAAGGAACACAAACTATACTACACACAGTGACTTTGCCTGATTTGATTGGCCCATGTCAAATCGGCTACTAGTAGTAGGAAGACCATTGGTCCGCACATGGAGCCTTGAGGAACACCATACTTCTCAATCTCAACTGAGGCTCCACAATCACAGTCTACCTTGTAATGTCAACCAGGCAGGAAAGCAGAAAAAAGCATGTTTCAATCACCTAACTACATACGTCAATCTCTCAGTAATGTAAAGAAACTAGACCAACCGGTTGACTGGCATGTTTCAGTGAAACAGTGATTTCCATGGAGCTTCACTATGAGCTTCACTATGACATCCAGGTCCTATACACTAGATGTTCAGTTATTTGGCAACTTTAGTTGGGAATGATACAAACCTTAATGTCTCAGAAATTAAAATATATATGGGATGCATGATGAGACTATAGGCAATTGATGATCTGAGAGAGTCGCAGAAAAAAAGAAGCTTGCGCTCTGTCCCTTGCCTCAGGCTGCACTGCACAGCTGTTCTCTCATCAAGTGATCCTATTTTCACCCATCAGACAATTCTAAATGTAATCTTGTCTAATATGTAAAATTAGTTTCGATTTAGATTGGCTCATTATCAAATGGGCGGGAACAGGGGCAAGGGGGGGAACAATCCATATGCACGTATCCTCTCCACAAATTTCTTATTAACAAACTATAGTTTTTGGCAAGTTGGTTAGGACATCTTAGGTTAGGACAAGTCATTTTTCCAAACATTGTTTACAGACAGATTATTTCACTTTTAATTCACTGTATCACAATGTCAGTGGGTCAGAAGTTTACATACACTAAGTTGACTGTGCCTTTAAACAGCTTGGAAAATTTCTGAAAATTATGTTATGGCTTTAGAAGCTTCTAATAGGCTAATTGACATAATTTGAGTCAATAGGAGGTGTACCTATGGATGTACTTCAAGGCCTATCTTCAAACTCAGGGCCTCTTTGCTTGACATCGTAGGAAAATCAAAAGAAATCAGCCAAGACCTCCGAAAAAAAAATCGTAGAGCTCCACAAGTCTGGTTTATCCTTGGGGGCAATTTCTAAATGCCTGAAGGTACCACGTTCATCTGTACAAACAATAGTACGCAAGTATAAACAACATGGGACGACACAGCCATCATACCGCTCAGGAAGGAGAAGCGTTCTGTCTCCTAGAGATGACGGTACTTTGGTGCGAAAAGTGAAAATCAATCCCAGAACAACAGCAAAGGGCAAAAAGTATCAGGTACAAAAGTATCTATATCCACAGTAAAACGAGTCCTATATCAACATAACCTGCACTTCACAAAATAGATGGCGTCATGAGGAAGGGAAATTATGTGGATATATTGAAGGAACATCTCAAGACATCCGTCAGGAATTTAAAGCTTGGTCACAAATGGGTCTTCCAAATGGATAATGACCCCAAGCATACTTCCAAAGTTGTGGCAAAATATCATAAGGACAACAAAGTCCATCACAAAGCCCTGACCTCATCCCATAGAAAATTTGTGGGCAGAACAGAAAAAGCGTGTGCGAGCAAGGAGGCCGAGAAACCTGACTTAGTTTAACCAGCTCTGTCAGGACAAATGGGACAAAATTCACCCAACTTATCGTGGGAAGCTTGTGGAAGGCTACCCGAAATGTTTGACTCAAGTTAAACAATTTAAAGGCAATGCTACCAAATACTAATTGAGTGTATGTAAACTTCTGACCCACTGGGAATGTGATGAAATAAATAAAAGCTGAAATAAATCCTTCTCTCTACTATTATTCTGACATTTCACATTCTTAAAATAAAGTGGTGATCCTAACTGACCTGAGATCGGGAATTTTTACTAGGATTAAATGTCAGGAATTGTGAAAAACTGAGTTTAAATGTATTTGGCTAAGGTATATGTAAACTTCTGACTTCAACTGTATGAGCAGCTGAGAAATAAATATAACACTTAATTCAGTCCACACATCGACCTCTGTCTGAGGAACATGCTCTTGCTATGAGACAGGTGATATTCCGCCCAAACTCTGTATGCCACGGGCTCTCCAACCCGGTTCCTGCCCAGGACTTAATTTGGGAAACCAAGTGAAATCTGTTCAGGAACATCAATATGAAACATATTTCACTAAACTGTTGACAGCCCCTCTGCGCTCTGAAGAAAGCAATAAAGGAGAAAGAGGAGATGGAAACGCACGGTGGTGAGATATTATGTAGCTAAAGGAATGAAGGAGAGAGGAGGAGATGGAAACTCACGGTGGTGAGATATTCTGAAGCTAAAGGAATGAAGGAGAGAGAGGAGATGGAAACGCATGGTGGTGAGATATTATGTAGCTAAAGGAATGAAGGAGAGAGGAGGAGATGGAAACTCACGGTGGTGAGATATTATGTAGCTAAAGGAATGAAGGAGAGAGGAGGAGATGGAAACACACGGTGGTGAGATATTATGTAGCTAAAGGAATGAAGGAGAGAGGAGGAGATGGAAACTCACGGTGGTGAGATATTCTGAAGCTAAAGGAATGAAGGAGAGAGAGGAGATGGAAACGCATGGTGGTGAGATATTATGTAGCTAAAGGAATGAAGGAGAGAGGAGGAGATGGAAACTCACGGTGGTGAGATATTCTGTAGCTAAAGGAATGAAGGAGAGAGAAGAGGAGATGGAAACGCACGGTGGTGAGATATTCTGTAGCTAAAGGAATGAAGGAGTGAGAGGAGGAGATGGAAACGCATGGTGGTGAGATATTATGTAGCTAAAGGAATGAAGGAGAGAGGAGGAGATGGAAACGCACAGTGGTGAGATATTATGTAGCTAAAGGAATGAAGGAGTGAGAGAGAGGAGATGGAAACGCACGGTGGTGAGATATTCTGTAGCTAAAGGAATGAAGGAGTGAGAGAGAGGAGATGGAAACGCACGGTGGTGAGATATTCTGTAGCTAAAGGAATGAAGGAGTGAGAGAGAGGAGATGGAAACGCACGGTGGTGAGATATTCTGTAGCTAAAGGAATGAAGGAGAGAGAGGAGATGGAAACGCACGGTGGTGAGATATTCTGTAGCTAAAGGAATGAAGGAGTGAGAGAGAGGAGATGGAAACGCACGGTGGTGAGATATTCTGTAGCTAAAGGAATGAAGGAGTGAGAGGAGGAGATGGAAATGCACAGTGGTGAGATATTATGTAGCTAAAGGAATGAAGGAGTGAGAGGAGGATATGGAAACACACGGTGGTGAGATATTCTGTAGCTAAAGGAATGAAGGAGAGAGGAGGAGATGGAAACGCACGGTGGTGAGATATTATGTAGCTAAAGGAATGAAGGAGAGAGAGGAGATGGAAACGCACAGAGGTGAGATATTCTGTAGCTAAAGGAATGAAGGAGTGAGAGGAGGAGATGGAAACGCACAGTGGTAAGATATTATGTAGCTAAAGGAATGAAGGAGTGAGAGAGAGGAGATGGAAACACACGGTGGTGAGATATTCTGTAGCTAAAGGAATGAAGGAGAGAGAGGAGATGGAAATGCACGGTGGTGAGATATTATGTAGCTAAAGGAATGAAGGAGAGAGAGGAGGAGATGGACACGCACGGCGGTGAGATATTATGTAGCTAAAGGAATGAAGGAGAAAGAGGAGGAGATGGAAATGCACGGTGGTGAGATATTATGTAGCTAAAGGAATGAAGGAGTGAGAGAGAGGAGAGGGAAACACACCTTGGTGAGATATTCTGTAGCTAAAGGAATGAAGGAGAGAGAGGAGATGGAAATGCACGGTGGTGAGATATTATGTAGCTAAAGGAATGAAGGAGAGAGAGAGGAGATGGAAACGCACGGTGGTGAGATATTATGTAGCTAAAGGAATGAAGGAGAGAGAGGAGGAGATGGAAACGCACGGTGGTGAGATATTATGTAGCTAAAGGAATGAAGGAGAGAGAGGAGGAGATGGAAACGCACGGTGGTGAGATATTCTGTAGCTAAAGGAATGAAGGAGAGAGAGAGGAGATGGAAACGCACGGTGGTGAGATATTCTGTAGCTAAAGGAATGAAGGAGAGAGAGGAGATGGAAACGCACGGTGGTGAGATATTATGTAGCTAAAGGAATGAAGGAGAGAGAGGAGATGGAAACGCACGGTGGTGAGATATTCTGTAGCTAAAGGAATGAAGGAGAGAGAGAGGAGATGGAAACGCATGGTGGTGAGATATTATGTAGCTAAAGGAATGAAGGAGAGAGAGGAGATGGAAACGCACGGTGGTGAGATATTCTGTAGCTAAAGGAATGAAGGAGAGAGAGGAGATGGAAATGCATGGTGGTGAGATATTATGTAGCTAAAGGAATGAAGGAGAGAGAGGAGGAGATGGAAACGCACGGTGGTGAGATATTCTGTAGCTAAAGGAATGAAGGAGTGAGAGAGAGGAGATGGAAACTCACGGTGGTGAGATATTCTGAAGCTAAAGGAATGAAGGAGAGAGAGGAGATGGAAATGCATGGTGGTGAGATATTCTGTAGCTAAAGGAATGAAGGAGTGAGAGAGAGGAGATGGAAACTCACGGTGGTAGATAATCTGTAGCTAAAAGTTCATGTCACACAATTAACAATAATACATTTAAAATAAAATAAAACCATTAAAACTATTACTAGGGCATTCAAAATAAAAATGCAATATAATTGTAGGCTAACTGTTAGCTATCCTGCACAACCAACAGCATCGCCTAGGGCTATAAGTTCCCTCCCAGACTTGTGGATAGAAATGTTGGAGCGTAGCATAAGGTAACCAGTCTATCCAGTATGGATGATGATCCAAACAAAGCCGATTATTCGAATGTGTTTAATTTTGGAGTATAGGCTAGACCTATTATGGACCAAAGACATCTTAAATCTGTTTAGTTTTTTTGCCATATGTAATATGCGGTAGGCTAAGTTGTATAACGGCACAAATATAATTTTGATTCATAAGCTCTTAATATGCGTATGGGTGTTCTGAATGAATCATCAACCTTAGACAGCGCTGTCCATTACTTTGTGTTAGGCTTGGAAACAACATCCACAACGACCATGTCTCACACTCAGTTTCAACCTGCTGTTGAACTCCTTTCTTCAAATTGATCATCACAGTGAGGCGGGTTTAAAATCACATACTGTTTTGATGATAAGTGTTTGATGTGATTTTCGACTGCATTTGCATTGATGTCAGAGTGGTTAGAGGTACAATAGAGCCCTGCGTTCCAGGCCATTAGGACCTGATGAAGGGACAACAGAGCCCTGGGTACCAGGACATTAGGACTTGATGGAGGGACAATAGAGCCCTGAGTACCAGAGCATTAGGACATGATGGTGGGACAACAGAGCCCAGAGTACCAGACCATTAGCACCCCGACCGTTAGCGAGTTGGGTACTTCCACAACATGTCCAGAGTGCATAAGAGGAGATTACAAGTCACGTGGAATTTTACTACGGTCATCATGACTCATGACCATAGCGGTCAGCAGCTATCAGGTCATACTCTCTCCAGCCACTAGGCTAATGCACAGCAGCCACGTTGGGGAACCAAACTACCAGCCAACGAGGGGCTTTACTAAAACACTGAAGCTCTCCAGCTCCAGTAGTTAAAACAGATACCTGTTAGAATCCTTCTTGTAGATTCCCTGTGCAGTGCAAGTATTGGAGGTGGTGCATGCATGGCAGTAGAATGCCAGTGGGCATGATGAAGGAGCTGTCAGTTGTCATTCAGTACTGACTTCACCTGTGTATACATGATGTGTGTCTGTGCACACTGGATGGTTCCCAGAGGAAAGAACCAACATCACCGCCAACAAACCATATGAAACACATATGCACACAAACATGAGGGCCTGTATTCACCTAATCCTGACTGGCAGTGAAGCGTTGACCTGGTTTAGCCCCGCATGGTACTAGTAAAGACAAAGGACTCCATAATGTCAGCTCTGTAGTCCCTGAAATGGACTCATCTTAATTCATGACCAGGGGATTAGTGGGCTGCAGCAGAGTAGATTTGACCCAGGACAGAACAAAAAGTATCGGGGCAACAGAGATGGTCGTGGGTTAGACTGAGGTGCTGTAGGGTATGTGTTCTAATTAGGGGGAATGCACTAACATCATGCCTCTCTGCCCCCGTTCCCCACAGTACACCACATGGGACAGATATCCCCTATGCTTGGCTCGGAAAAGCCATTGTGAGGTTTGCAGTTCAGTCCTGGTAAGTGTTTACTCCATTGGCTAGTGACCCCTGGAGTCTCCTTTAAAACCAGAATGCCAGACATTATGCTGTCTCTGCTATGCTGCTATTAATGACAGATATCTAAAAATACCCAGGCTCCTTTGCTCCCTACTACTACAATGCAGCTGTACTTTAATGTGCAATTCCACCACATTTCAGCCACATGTTCATTATCTCCAGCACAATACCAGTGTCTATATACTATAGTGAATTCGGAAAGTATTCAGACCCCTTGACGTTTTCCACATTTTGTTACGTTACATGTTAAATTAAATGTTTTTCCTCATCAATCTACACACAATACCCCATAATGACAAAGCGAAAACAGGTTTTTAGAAATGTTTGCACATTTAACATAAATAACTTATTTACATAAGTATTCAGACCCTTTGCTATGAGACTCGAAATTGAGCTCAGATGCATCCTGTTTCCATTGATCATTCTTCAGAAGTTTCTACAACTTGATTGGAGACTACATGTGGTCAATTCAATTGATGGGACATGATTTGGAAAGGCACACACCTGTCTATATAAGATCCCACAGTTGACAGTGAATGTCAGAGCAAAAACCAAGCCACGAGGTCGAAGGAATTGTCTGTAGAGCTCCGAGACAGGATTGTGTGAAGGCAAAGATCTGGGAAATGGTACCAAAAATGTCTGCAGTAGAGGTCGACCGATGAATCGGAATGGCCGATTAATTAGGGCCGATTTCAAGTTTTCATAACAATCGGAAATCGGTATTTTTGGGCGCCGATTTTGTATTATTATTTTTTTTTTTACACCTTTAGTTAATCTTTATTTAACTAGACAAGTCAGTTAAGAACACATTCTTATTTTCAATGACGGCCTAGGAACGGTGGGTTAATTGCCTTGTTCAGGGGCAGAACGACCTTGTCAGCTCAGGGATTCAATCTTGCAACCTTGCAGTTAACTAGTCCAACGCTCTAACCACCTGCCTTACATTGAACTCCACGAGGAGCCTGCCTACGCGAATGCAGTAAGCCAAGGTAAGTTGCTAGCTAGCATTAAACTTATCTTATAAAAAACAATCAATCAATCATAATCACTAGCCAACTACACATGGTTGATGATATTACTAGTTTATCTAGCGTGTCCTGCATTGCATATAATCGATGCGGTGCATATTTGTGAAAAAGGACTGTCGTTGCTCCAATGTGTACCCATCCATAAACATCAATGCCTTTCTTAAAATCAATACACTGAAGTATATATTTTTAAATCTTGCATATTTAGCTAAAAGAAATCCAGGTTAGCAGGCAATATTAACCAGGTGAAATTGTGTCACTTCTCTTGCGGTCATTGCACGCAGGGTCAGTGTATATGCAACAGTTTGGGCCGCCTAATGTTGGGGATTAATCAGAACTAGTTGGGTAACATAGATAGGATGTTTTATTTTCATGATATGCTTATGAGTTATTTCTCATAAGAATGCATTATGTTGTACTATAGTGGTGGCCATTGGCAGTTATCTGTTCTCTGTCAGGACTAAGTTGCTTGGGCCGCAGAGAGGGGAGAGGTCAAGGTGTCATCATGTGTCAACATATCTTTTGCTCCACTGTGTCTGTGTGCCAGTCACTCCCTACTTTTCCCATCGGGGAGAGGAGGAAGGCAGTGTCTGGAATCATTCTATGCTCCCTCTTTTGTTGCTCCTATCTTGACCTATAGCCTCACTCTCCTCTCCGTGAGCTTGTCCAGGATTGGTTGTATTTAGAATTGGTTGTATCTAAATGACAAGTTGATATATATCATAGGGTGGGGGTAATGTCTTGGTACCATTTTGTACCAAGGACGAAATAAGAGCTTTGTTTAGGAGACCAAACTGAACGATAATTTATAGCCAACTCTGTCTGGCTAGGGGATACACCTCTCTGAAGTAAAGTCTTTCTTTGTGTAAGTTCCTAAGACCTGTGGTTTGTCATGTCATCTAGGGGGGGTGGATCTTTGCTATAAAGGATCCCATTTGCCATTATGTTGACCACTCTCAACTTTTCATTAGAGATACTGAACTGTTCAAAGTCAAAATGCTATTGCAAAAGCTTAATTATTATTAAAGGTGAAGATTAAGCATAACTCTGACTGGTGTGTGGTTTGCTCTCATGATTTGGTAAATAGAGGAAATTTCCACGACACTAATTTGCTAGAATTTTTACGTGACTATAACATAACATTGAAGGTTGTGCAATGTAACAGCAATATTTAGACTTATGGATGCCACCTGTTAGATAAAACACAGAACGGTTCCGTATTTCACTGAAAGATGATAGTTTCCGGATTCGACCATATCAATGACCTAAGGCTCGTATTTCTGTGTATTATCATGTTATAACTAAGTCTATGATTTGATAGAGCAGTCTGACTGAGCGATGGTAGGCACCAGCAGGCTCGTAAGTATTCATTCAAACAGCACTTTTGTGCGTTTGCCAGCAGCTGTTTATGACTTCAAGCCTATCAACTCCCGAGATTAGGCTGGTGTAACCGATGTGAAATGGCTAGCTAGTTAGCGGGGTGCGCGCTAATAGCGTTACAAACGTCACTCGCTCTGAGACTTGGAGTGGTTGTTTCCCTTGCTCTGCATGGGTAACGCTGCTTCGAGCCCAGGTAGGAGCGAGGAGAGGGATGGAAGCTATACTGTTACACTGGCAATACTAAAGTGCAAGTCCAAGGTTAAATGAAATACAAATGGTATAGAGAGAAATAGTCCTATAATTCCTTTAATAACTACAACCTAAACTGGGAATATTGAAGACTCATGTTAAAAGGAACTACCAGCTTTCATATCTTCTCATGTTCTGAGCAAGGAACTTAAACGTTAGCTTTCTTACATGGCACATATTGCACTTTTACATTCTTCTCCAACACTTTGTTTTTGTATTATTTAAACCAAATTGAACATGTTTCATTATTTATTTGAGGCTAAATGGATTTTATTGATGTATTATATTAAGTTAAAATAAGTGTTCATTCAGTATTGTTGTAATCGTCCACCAATAATCGGTATCGGTGTTGAAAAATCATAAACGGTCAACCTCTAGCCTGCAGCATTGAAGATCCCAAAGAATACAGTGACCTCTATCATTCTTAAATGAAAGAAGTTTGGAACCACCAAGGTACAGAGAGATCCTTGATGAAAACCTGCTCCAGAGTGCTCAGTTTCTCAGACTAAGGCGAAGGTTCACCTTCCAACAGGACAACAACCCTAAGTACACAGCCAAGACAACGAAGGAGTGGTTTTGTGACAAGTCTCTGAATGTTCTTGAGTGGCCCAGACAGAACTCTGACTTGAACCCGATCAAACATCTCTGGAGACCTTAAAATAGCTGTGCAGCAATGCTCCCCATCCAACCTGACAGAGCTTGATAAGTTCTGCAAAGAAGAATGAGAGAAATTCAGAATGGGAGAAACCCAAATACAGGTGTCCCAAGATTCGATATGTGCCAAGCTCATACCGAAGAATTGAGGCTGTAATCGCTGCTAAATGTGCTTCAACAAAATACTGAATAAAGGGTCTGAATACTTATGTAAATGTGATATTTCATTATTTGTAATTTTTTAATATGCAAAAAATGCAAAAAACGTGTTTACTCTGTCATTATTGGGTATTGTGTATAGATTGATGATAAAAAAAATAAGATTTAATCCATTTTAGAATAGGGCAGTAATTTAACAAAATCTGGAAAAAGTCTAGGGGTATGAATTAGGGATGCAGATATATCGGTGAACATATCTTGATGTCTAGTTTAACGCGGAAGTGCAAACCTATATAACGTAGGTACATGACGTGATGACTGCTGTGTGGATTGAGCGGTCAACAAGCCGAGCAGTCATTTGAAAGAGTAACACGATTTCAGAGAGACAACTCAAAGGCGAAATCCATTAAAGCCAAGCATTCATTGCCCTTGACAATCAACCGTTCTCTGCCGTGGGTGATGTTGCCTTTCGCCGACTGGTCGAGCACCGGTACACACTACCAAGTGAGATATTTTTCAGAAGTTGCCCTACGAGAGTTACACAGTAATAGCGTCACTGCTATTAGCTTTACGACATGCATACTATGGAACGCAGTTTGGGTCTTTGCGTGTCAAAAAAGATTCAGTAGCACTGTCAAAAAGTCTCCAAACAAGCAAACACCGGCCACGAACGATGTGTTTACAATACCGCGTTGGTAATAAAGCATAATTTGTTGTACCGCAACTTCTGGGGTCGCTGCTAGCACCAATACAACCTGCCTGAAAATGACCATGTAGAAACTGCAGTCATTTTCATTATTCTTAACAATGATTTAGGAATCCTTGTAAGTATTAGCTAGGTTGCCACTTGTTGTTCGCCTATTGAAATTTAAGTTCATGAAAATAAATAGCTAGGCACCTACTTAACCCTGTTGCCCAAAGCGAACGTTATAAGCAGCCAGCTAGCTTTATCTGGCTAATGAGGCTCGACCAGACCGGGTTATGTGTTGTGAAGCTAGCCACAATACGGATTAGGCACAATAGTGGAATTTGCAGTTTGCCTTCAGAATAAAAGTATGTAATTGACAGTGATGCAAATTAATACAAATAATAGAATTATGTCATTCTTTTATTTTGAAGGCTAACGGCAAAGTCCACTATTGTGGCTAATCCTTATTGTGGCTAGCTTCACATAAATGGGTCCGACCACCATTAATCAAATAAGAACTGTCTTATAAATTAGGGTTATTTTAGATGATGACACCTAGCTATATAGTTAACGAGCTAACTATAGCTACTGAAACAGATGTCGTTTTGCTATGTTTTTGGGGAAGAATATTGTTCGCATCCATGAGCTATCTAGCTTTTTTTTTAAATGACCAGCACTGGAGGTGTGCGAGACAACTTTACCAGCATCATAGCATACGTATATATGAATCGTTGTGACATATGAAATACGAGTGATAGTGTAATCAATTTGTAATAACTATGTAAAAAATGTATGAACGCGTTAAATTATTAGGTGACGTGCAGTCATATTCAGGTCCTGATTGGTCAACAAGCTTATTTGACACGTCTAGTAGTGTTAAATATTATATTTTTGACATGCAAAGACCCAAACGGCGTTCCATAGAAATCCTGGTTGAGAATGAAACAACTTAACAAATGAACCACGAAACAGCACAGCAAGTAAGTGAAATAAATATGTTTTGATAATGTTTTACTGGTAATGGGGACATAATATATCCCATTTAGCAGACGCTTTTGTCCAAAGCGACTTACAAGTCGGCTGGGGCCACTACTTTTTACACATATGGGTGGCCCCAGCGGGAATCGAACCCACGACGCTTGGTGTTGCAAGTGCCATGCTCTACCGACTGAGCCACACAGGACATACACATACACATACACAGGACACAGGACACACACAGGACATAAATGCCAATAAAACAACTTTTTGGTCAGTGTGGTGTGTGTGTAACCTTTATTTAACTAGGCAAGTCAGTTAAGAACAAATTCTTATTTACAATGACGGCCTACCCTGCCAAACGCGGACGACGCTGGGCCAATTGTGCACCGCCCTATGGGACTCCCAATCACGGCCGGATGTGATACAGCCTGGATTCGAACAAGAAGCGACGCCTCTTGCACTGAGATGCAGTGCCTTAGACCGCTGAGTCCATGTGTGTGTGTTAACTATTTAACTCTACTAGAATGCTTAAACGGAGCTACAATTTTAAATATCTGTATTGTTTTTTGGGCAAGGAAAATATCGGATATCGCTATCGGCCAAAAATGTCATATCGGTTCATCACTAGTCTGAATACTTTCCGAATGCACTGTATGTGAAAAACATCTTGTAGAAAAATATTTAAGTTAAAAAGTTCTACCCGATGACATTTTTAAACACTAAGATTTGTGGGGAGCAAGAAAATACCCTCCCTCTGGCTAGAAATTCACTGCAGGTTTCGAAAATCACAATTTTCCTTAGTTTTAATCCTACCCTGTGATGTCAGAGAAGCATTTTTTTAAAGACATTCCTTATCTTTTTAATGACAGATCATAGATTCACGCCGTTTTCACATATGCAGACAGGAGGTAATGAATATGAGGTTGAAAAGTGGCAGAATTGCCCTTTAAACAAAGTCTAATTTATCTTTATAGGCCTACTTGGTTATTGCGTAGCCTATTGATAGACAACTGGTCTAGAGAAGAGAGAGAAGGCCCTAACCCAGTCATTTTCTATGGTGAGATGTATGGCTGTACAGTCAGTGTAGATGCCGGGAGTAGTATAGTACAGTACTTACATTAACTTTGAAGGCTTGAACTGTGTTATCCAGCAGAAGAACATTACAGACCACCTCTGTGTGCTGCCTGTCTTGTGCCAGCTCTGATGCTCGGACATTGTCGTTACTGCCAGCTGGCAACCGGGAGCGTGAGGTCATTACTGTCCACACTGGGTCTGCAACACAGAGAAACAAAACAGCAGTCCTTATATTATACTTATATTATACTGCATTTAAATACATTACATTGTTCCAGAGTGGCGCAGCAGTCTAAGGCACAGCATCTCAGTGCTAGAGGCGTCACTACAGACCCTGGTTCGATACCGGGCTATATCACAACCGGCCGTGATCGGGGGTCCCACAGGGCGGTGCAAAATTGGCCTTGCGTCATCCGGTTTAGGGAGGGTTTGGCCGGGGTAGGAATTAGTTCTTAACTGACTTGCCTAGTTAAATAAAAAATTTGCAATGGAGAATGGTTCGCCTCCTCTTCAACACCAGTATACCTATTTTTCAAGATGTTCATTTTCATTTTTCTTTTTAAACAGTCGGCAACGGCATAATTGAGTCAAGTAAAAAGAATAAAGACAACGCACTCCTCCTTAAATCTGTGACATGCGCTGATGATGTCATACTTCATTCTAGTAATATCTAGAAAGAGATCCCCGTCAGATGCAAGGCCCTTGATCCTTTATGGTCCATGCTCTTACAGTCAGGCTGCAGTACAATGAAAGGATTGAGTGAGGCATGACCCAGTTCACTACTGCTGGGAGGAAGAGAGCTACACACACTAAAGAGGACTTCCCCAGGAGGGTTAGCAGTTTTCACGTCCCCACCAGAGTCCCCACAGACACACACATGCACACTCTCTCTCTCTCTCTCTCTCTCTCTCTCTCTCTCTCTCTCTCTCTCTGATGGATGCTGTTAGGCCTAATTCTGAGTGATAAAGTTGTAATAACAGGGGCAAGGGTGATAAATACTTATTAAAATCATATTTCACAATCATATCAAATTTTAGGGAGAAAAGTGACTGCAGAAACATAGAAATTGTTTTAAAACAACTAAGCTAGGCTATATCACCTTTGACCTTTTTCCTGCATGACATCATCCATTGACTGCACTCAGAAAGGTCCCGAAATAAACAATGGCCACACCAGCAGCAGAGCTTTTGTCAGTGACAATGGTGTTCCTGTGAATGTCACAGTGCAACACACAAAGACACGCTGAGTCGCTGTACGGTGTTGCCACACTGGACCCGTCTCCAGAACTCCCACATGGGCCAATACCCTGTCACGGGTCCCCACTTCTCACAGTTAAGAGGTTAAATCAGGCGCTTCAAAACCTACTAGCTATTATTCTATCATGTTTATCCTTCCCATTACTTAAACGTGTTTTTAACAGTTCACATGCACTTTGTCTATGTTTTCCATGTTCTGAATTCTTGAATGAAATGGTCAAACTAGGACTAAACAATATCTAGGGAGTGGAGCTGTCCTGATTTGTACCTTGTCAGCTCGGGGGTTTGAACTCGCAACCTTCCGGTTACTAGTCCAACACTCTAACCACTAGGCTACCCTGCCGCTATTCAGGACATGACCGTTTTTGCTTACGCCTACCAATAGAAAAAAGCCAAATGTCCCAATGAGTCTCAGGCTTAGACTAAAGTTATTTACAACGTAGGCCCTCCTTTGAACAAAGTTGCAGTGCAAAAACATCACCTCCAGTGTGCAGATGTCAACACATGGAACAGTCACAGTAGAATCCTAATAAACATACTGATCCATATATACCTACTTTGACCTTTACTGTCTTTGTTTGTTTACTGTGTTTGTTTACTGCACTTTCTATTACCATAGCATCCAGGACAACCACACAACGTTGGCAGTGAATGGCCATGGCAGCTAGCCTTGAGTGTGGGGTGGGTCCATCCAATAACCATGAACTTGAGGGATGGGAACAGATAGACTGTGTGTCAGTGTCAGTGTAACCCGCTTCCAACCTGGCTCGCCTGCCAACACCACCACCCACCATAACAGAGTTCAAATCATAGGCTGAGTCTCTGGAGCTGAGTGACCTTTCAGTAATAGAGCCACAGCTCTGGATTGCTGGAGCTGCATGGAGAGACCAGACAGACACCATGCCAAATGCAGAGGAGCTACCTTGAATCCCAATGCAACTCCAAGGCCCTAACCTAACTCCTGAATAAAGTAGGCTACACATTGCTTTACAGATCAATCAGGTGATATAATGGCCTACCGTTGTCTTAGTATTTTCACACCAAGTACAACAGGACAGCATTACCTATCTGACACGGTATAACTATGGGTTATAAAGCAGAAAGATCTTGTGTACTTAGGCTACATTCCTTCTTCAAAGCATCTGTGTACAATAAACTGTTATGACAGCTAAGGGACATAATCGTTTTATTAAACCTTGGCTCCTGAAACACTCCCACCCACTCCAGCACTGGATTAGCATGCTGTGTGTACATTTCAGACACATCTCTCCCCTCAAGAGAATACAGTACAAACAACAAGGGTCATGTTCATTAGGCATGAAATGGGGAAAAAATGGACTAAAACAAGGAGGGACTGCTTGGACTTGTCCAATAACAAAACACTCATTTTCATTTCAACACGTTTTGCTATAGTGTGGTCTACTGAACACAACCCAGGTAGGTTATGTTCCACACACAAAGGGAGTTCCCCTTCCTCTCAGATCTTCCACTCTGCAGACCTCAGTCACCACATCTGAGTCCCAAATGCATATATTCACCATAGGGCTCTGGTCAAAAGTAGTGCACTATGTTGGGAATAGGATGCCATTTGGAGGGCTACCATCATTAGATCAACTGTGGAGCACCACACATGCATCACAGATCACACACTCATGCGTGACACTCGAGAGCGTATGCCCTCTTTTTTTTTCTCTCTTTCCACTATTCTCTGTTTTTTCCGTGCGTGGTCTAGTAAGCCTTCTTAACATTGTGAGGCTAAAGCCTACAGTAGCTAACAAGCCATTTAACCCTGGGCACAAATCTAAACAACATTGTTCACGACAGAAGAGATTCACTCTGAAAAGGATTCTGGGTCGCAAATTAAATCAGCTGCATTCCTTTGCAACATATGTCCACACAGAATTGAGCATAATGATAAATAGCCTAACAAACAACAAATATGTTGTCGATGGCTGTGAGCTAGAGGGTAGAGAACGTTGCCATTGATAGAACCCCCTTTGAGGCCATTCTCATTCTCCCTGATTCTTTCCTTCCTCCTCTCCCATTCTTAAAGCTCCATTGGCATTTGTTTGCTACACATCTCATTCATTCAGATATTTAGCCCCAGCAGCAGTGTAGCTACTAACTCACCACCCCGAACTGTGGAGGTAGGGACACTACAGTGTAGACCCCCTAGTGATTCATCCTGTTTTAGAGCTTCATGAGCACATATGTGGTTGTCATTTACCACACACTTTTCCGTTGTCTGCAGCACAGGTGCTCGGTTTCATCTGTTTCAGCACACTCCCCCTTCTCCCCAATCAAATCCCATGTACTCCATCACTCTCATTCACTGCACTGTCAAAAAAAGCCTTGCACTTGACAATAACTGACCCAGTCTCTAAAAATGTGAGGCTGCTTTGGACAGATGGAGAGATGGAGCAGTGTGGGTAGGATACAATCCTCCTCTTCTTTCCACTCTTTCTCGTCATTCTCCACTAGAGCCCTGCAGCTCTTTATCAGAGAGAGAGAAAGTTGAGATTGTGTGATAGCAAATGGCTGCTCCTCTATATTCCACTATGGTCAGCAAGGAGGCAGGGGAGGGAATATTATGATGACATCAGTGGGGATTCTATAGATTCCAGGGACGATGCCATTTCTGTGAAGCTCTATTCGCTCAGCCTTTCTTTGTAGCAGCAGGTAGATTAGAAGCCTAGTGTTTCTATCAAGTCAGTCGGTGCACTAAACTAGAGCGTCCATATTTCTTGTAATAAGAACCGAGCACGGGGTCTTGCATCCAGCAGCATGAATACGACATGAATATGTGTCATAACAGCATTATTACAGACAAACAAGACTTGTATGTAATTCTGAGTGGGAGTTCATTATTTCAACCAGCTAAACCAGTGTGTAGCCTACCTGTAATCAGAATCAGTGGGGTCTCTCTGTGTACTGATTCAAGAAAGAGGTTTATCCATCTATTGACCCAGACATATATTTAGCCTCTACCTTCTCCCCTGGCCTTACACTCCCTCCCAGAACCAGACATAGGTTAGAAATGCACACTCTATTCTGTTCGGTTCCATTCTAGTTAACTGTAGCCTATAAGGCTGTCAACTGGCATATGACAGGGACAGAAAAATAACAACACATTGATGTTAGCTAGATAGAAAGCTAGCCACCAGGCCATCACATACTTGTCACTGTCACTAAGACTAGCATCAGCTAACGCAGAGGTGTAGCTATACTGTCTCTGGATAGATGGGGAGCTAGCTAGCTAACTTGCTACATCAGCTGTGCTATGCAAGCTAGCAAGCTAACCATGGCATGACGTTATTATTGTGCAGGCTGCTTAATGTTACCTTCATAAACTGCGCCGGTAGAGTCCAGTTTTTGAGGGATAAAATCAAGAAGTGGGCGAGGTGGTGCAATTCAACCGCTGCAGCTCCGCAGAAACCTCCTCATCGTTCGCAGCAGCATGCACTCGCTACGGCCGCACGGGTTCGTTTCTTTTCAGCACCACAGCGATGATGGACCCAGGCAAACGTCAATACAGGACGCAACCATTGTAATGCGGGCAAGGCAAGCACTGGCAGGTAGGTATGATCACACACAAAAAAACAGAACTTCCTTTCCGCGGTCCCCAAACTGTAGTTCAATTCAAAGACAACCCCGTTTGAAGACGTGTATAATTTATATCGCTGAAGCATAAACCATGGGGCATCAACGAAACATGGCGTGAACTCCACAACACATTTTTTTGAACGGGGGTTGATGTCTGTCAAACTAGTAGGCGTGGCATTTGAGGCGCAGGTTTCACGACACGCACGCGCGCAGCCTACATTGTGAGAAATGGGGGAAATATGAATACTATTATTATTATTATTAGATTGTAGGTAACTTCGAATATTTTTCCATGAATGTAGTTTGTGTGTGATATATTAAAAGCTTAGTGAACATGTAGTTACTTTTGCAAATAAATATCCTATACTCCCATCTTGTGGCCAATTCGATGTCCATGCCACTTCTATTTGAGATTAATGGTAATAACTGGATTATTGTATATAGTTTCACAATGAAACGCAGAAACTGTGATAGTGATCCCCATTATTGTGCACTCCCATTTAGAACTGCCCACTTTTAGGTAACACGTAAGTAACAATAAGGTATGGCCCACTTAAAATGATTCATGGGGAGTTTGTAAGTTGTTAATAAATAGTTCTTTATTCGTTTTTGTAGATAGTTTATAGATACTTTGTAAATAAGCAATAGGCTATAGATTGGTTGAAAATATAATTATTTTTATATGGTCACATCTGGACTTGAGTCACTATGGAATGCTCCATTTCTACAACAAGGGGAGGCTGTTCAAATGTTGTTATACTTTACCTCCAAAAATGGCAGGTTAAAACCATAACACATTGAAAGTCAATAATTGAAGCACTTCAATTAAGCGCGACAAACTCTAAATGGGACCTATAATCATTAAAATAAGGGCTTATTTGCGCTAAAATAACAAAAATTGACCCCCCTTCTCCCGCGTGAAGCAAACCTATCGTATCAGCTGTTGCAACGCAAAGTAACTGTTACATTTTTGTGGCAGATGCTGGACTTTCCAGCAGCTGTGATATGAAATGGATTTGATATAAATGTACAGCTCTGAATGAGGTCAGCTTTACAACATGAGAAGGCAGGAAATGTGACTTCATGCAAGCGACTTTACAGTAAATATATTGGGGTAAGCTATTTTATTTAATCGGCTACGACATATTGCGATGTTTTGGGATGTCTGGTGTTTTCAGATGTAAAGTCACGGCTAGCTGTATCCTACTGAAATGTGTGTGAAAGTCCAATTATACCTTGTAATAATATGGTATGGCGAGGCATTTTACAATACCGAATCGCACTTTATCTGGTTATGCCTAAGCAAAGAATTGTTCAACTTTGTTATGGGATCGAATTTGGCATTATAAAAACAAAACTGTTCAGTGGGGATATGGGATTTTGTGAATCACAGATGAATGGGGATTTATGAATCACAGAGCTGACTGATCACAAATGAGGTGTATGTGTGCGCGAAGTGTGTCTGATAAATAAGGAATCACCCAGACAATATAGTCCTCGATCAACAGGTTGTGCTGGGTAGGTAGGCCTACATAATATGCGATTGGAACAGCATTTGACAACATATAACTGAAAAATAACTTAAATCATCAACTAGATTCAGCCGCGGGACGATTTGTACTTGAGCTGGTGTTCGGGGGCTGGAGCATAATTACAAATCATTTGTAGACTACAAATTATCCACAAGGACCCCACATAGATATAATGTTATAATTACTGTTATATAATGTTATATAAAACAGTAATTTAATAACTTGCTGTCGTTTGTATAAGATCACATGTCTCTCTCTGCGTGGGAATACTTGGGAACAGATTTCTTAAATTAAAATCACTTGGAGCTGATTTCCTGGTGTTTTTACAGCCTTTTATGTAAAAAAAAGTGTTTTTGTTGTTGCTCTGAACACTTTGGGAGACAAATCAGATCATAAGGTCTCCTCAGGCCCCAGGTTTGACTGAGAATTGTTATTGATTGGTCTGCCCTTGTCCCATTCTCTGGCTACAATATTGTTCTGGAGGGCCTGTAAGTTCCACAAGCATCTGGGCTCCGTTCCGGCTCCGGCCAGCGATGCAGGCCACAGTATCCACTGAGAAAGGAAACCCTCCACTTCCCGCCATTGTTGACTGCAGGAAGGAAGAACTCTCTGTGTGACCTCATCCTGTTAGGCCAGTGCCATTGTATGGAGCTGCAGGCTAGGTTTCCTTACTCATGGCGTGTGTGTGTGTGTGGGTGATTCCCTGACTTAAGTACGTCAGTAAAGATCCAGCAGACAAGGACTAGACTGCTACAGTACAGACCTCAGCCTTGTTTGAGTGTTTGATGTTTTCAGTGGAAAAAAGGGTGGGTAATTTCAACATAAGAATGGTACTGTTTTGGCCCAGTGAGTAAGCAATCATGTAAGGGATGGAAGATAAATGACTGTGTTTTCTATGCATTGCAGTGGAAAAGAAGGATCTCTGCTTTTACAATATTAATTTAAGATGTATATTGATCTATTACCACACTATTACCTGTGCCATTTAATTTGTGATTTGTGTCATGTATTTTTGTCCAATGCAAGAGAGGGGCAAAAAGCCCATTCTAAATGGCATCAGTCAGACATACACCATCTTCCGTCTTCCCTCTGTGTTCCAGGTATAGCATAGCTGTCACTATGGCAACGAGCGCTGTTCCCAGTGACAATCTCCCCACGTATAAGCTGGTAGTGGTGGGGGATGGGGGAGTGGGGAAGAGTGCGCTCACCATTCAGTTCTTTCAGAAGATCTTTGTCCCTGATTACGACCCCACCATCGAGGACTCCTACCTCAAACACACTGAGATTGATGCCCAGTGGGCCATATTGGACGGTAAATGGATTTATAGATAGCACATACATTACAAATAAAAAGCCCAACCTGTTAACCTAGCCAAAAGTACTATATCGTTTCCCCCAGAAATAACCTTTGTTATATACTGAAGAACAAGATTGAATGTTCTGTTATGAGGAGAGAAAAAAAGGAGAGTATTATTGTGCTGCCATTGTTAGATGTGAGGGATCAGCACACAGTTACACATATTTATGAATAACCAGAATCATTCATAATACTGTTCTCAGTGTAGATGTTATATGTGGGACCTGTCTGATCGTGTATGTCTCTGCAGTTCTGGATACAGCAGGCCAAGAGGAGTTCAGTGCTATGAGGGAACAGTACATGAGGACTGGGGACGGGTTCCTCATCGTGTTCTCTGTCACAGACAAGGCCAGCTTTGAACATGTGGACCGCTTCCATCAACTCATCCTCAGGGTGAAGGACCGGTGGGATTTACTAGTTAACTTCCCACTGGTGGCCGTGGCCAGGACAACAGCAATTCCTGCATTCCTTTATTCAGACATTCATGCATTTATTACTCTGGCCATCCATCCATTCGTTCATTTATTCATTGTTATTTTCCTTATTCTTTTCAGGGAATCCTTTCCTATGGTTCTTGTGGCCAACAAAGTGGATCTGCTGCACTTACGTAAAATACCCAGTGATCAGGGGAGGGAGATGGCTAGTAAACACAGTGTGAGTGAATGTGTGGACTTTACATGTACAGTGGCAAGAAAAACTATATGAACCCTTTAGAATTACCTGGATTTCTGCATAAATTGGTTGTACAATTTGATCTGATCTTCATCTAAGTCACAACAATAGACAAACACAGTCTGTTTAAATGAATAACATGCAAACAATGTTCATGTCTTTAATGAACACACCGTGTAAACATTCACAGTGCAGGGTGGAACAAGTATGTGAACCCTTGGATTTAATAACTGGTTGACCCTCCTTTGGCAGCAATAACCTCAACCAAACGTTTTCTGTAGTTGCGGATCAGACCTGCACAACCTTCAGGAGGAATTTTGGACCATTCCTCTTTACAAAACAGTTTCAGTTCAGCAATATTCTTGGGATGTCTGGTGTGAACCGCTCTCTTGAGGTCATGCAACAGCATCTCAATTGGGTTGAGGTCAGGACTCTGGATGGACCACTCCAGAAGGCGTATTTTCTTCTGTTGAAGCCATTCTGTTGTTGATTTACTTCTGTGTTTTGGGTTGTTGTCCTGTTGCATCACCCAACTTCTGTAGAGCTTCAACTGGCAGACAGATAGCCTTATATTTTCCTGCAAAATGTCTTGCTAAACTTGGGAATGTGTTTTTCTGTCGATGATAGCAAGCTGTCTAGGTCCTGAGGCAGCAAAGCAGCCCCAAACCACGATGCTCCCTCCACCATACTTTACAGTTGGGATGAGGTTTTGATGTTGGTGTGCTGTGCCTTTTTTCCCGCTGTAGTTTCATCTGTCCATAGAATATTTTGCCAGTGGCGCTGTTGAAAATCCAGGTGCACTTTTGCAAACTTCAGACTTTTGCAAACTGTTTTTGGACAGCAGTGACTCCAGGTTGGCTGACTCCTGACTCCAATTAGCTTTTGGAGAAGTCATTAGCCTAGGGGTTCATATACGTTTTCCAACCAACACTGTGAATGTTTAAATTATGTATTCAATATAGACAATAAAAGAAAATACAATAATTTGTTTGTTATTAGTTTAAGCACACTGTGTTTGCCAATTGTTCTGACTTAGATGAAGATCAGATCAAATTTTATGTCAAATTTATTCATAAATCCAGGTAATTCCAAAGGGTTCACATACATTGTATTGCCACTGTATGTAATCCACAGATATTGTTTGATCTCCATACTCAATTCTGAGCTTTTTAATTTACAGATAGCTTACATTGAAACCAGTGCTAAGGACCCAGCCATGAATGTTGACAAGGCGTTCCACGAGTTAGTTAGAGTAATCAGGTATGTTACCGCCACAAACTATTTAGAGAAGGGTTGTCTGTTTGATACAAAAGCTATGAGAGCCACTCTCTCTCTCTCTCTCTCTCTCTCTCTCTCTCACACCCAGGCAACAGATTCCAGAGAGGAGCCTGAAGAAGAAGAGGAAAACCAAGTGGCGAGCCGACAGGGCCACTGTCTCCCACCGACTGCACTGTGTTGTCCTATGATGGTTTTTTACTTGTACAGCTGGGGGAAGATGATTACATTTAGGAGAGTTTACTCTCTACACAGAGTTCCAGAAGGCAGTTTGTACCCTCTATCCTGGCACATGAGTTAGGTGGAAGGGTCAGGTCCAACAGCACAGGAGTTTCCCAGACACGGGACGTGACTGACTCGCCCTAAAAGGACCAGTGGAATCATTTACAGCTCTTCTGGGAATGTGCACTAACTTACTCAACTACATGGCGATAAAGTGGCATCAATACTGCCTTTATCTACCAATGAAGCTCTTTGACAGAGAAACTGGACATATGGGCTCACAAAGATAATCTGTAAATAATTAGGACACACTGTAGCAGGGTCACACAAACATCGTTTTAAGGTAGGCCTTTAAAACTTGGTCCTTGTTGTTTTTAAATAGCTTTCTTGTTATAGTCCCTATCATTAAGATGGAGGCCATTGAGTAAAGCACTGGAAGGAGGGAGGAAACTGGGAGCTTTCCCCAGTGAGGGGGAGTATATTAGAGAGGGGAGTGAGAGGAGGGGAGAGGATGTGTCTGTTTGTGTTGGAATCAGTGGGCCTGTCAGACAACAGAGAGAAGAAGGGAAAGTGAGGAAAGAGACACAGAGAGAGAAAGAGAGATTCCAAGTGGTTAGCATCTGGCAAAGGGACTCCAGACATTGTGTCAAAGCCTGGGAGGCAGCCAATGTGTAGCCCCATAATTTATACATGGAGAACGTCTTTATAATCTCCGAACAAGACTGTCATAGAACTGTATTGTAGCTTATTGAACACACCAAATGTCTTATTTGAATGTACACTTATGAACCGTGACCATTTTGACTTATGAGTGATCACTGGATGTTGTCGTGCACTTCTCAAAACGCTTTAAACACACTATTGTGGTGTGTTTGTGTGTGCGTGCGTGCGTGAGTGCCCTGGATATGAACATATCCTAGACGATGAAATCTAATTTTTACATGTGAATATTAGATTTCTTTGCTACTATTTCACTATTTATTTTATATAAGTAATTTATTGCTGTGTTGTCATTAGTACAAGGCTACCCCAAAGAGGCACAAAGCACAGAGCTTAACTAAGAAATTGATGGAACAAAAGACGTGTAGGCAAAGTATAAATGTGTGTTAATACATTTTGTGTTCTATTATATGTGTACACATCTTGAGTAAACTGGTTTGTCTGGATAAAACCATAATTATAATGAAACAGAAGACTGTCTGTCTCTGTCAATCTCAGTGAATATTAGTGAGTTGATGGTGCCCTCCAGTGGATATAAATGTAACTGCAAGAATGGAACAACATTTAGCGCGGTTGTACATTTGGCCCTTTGTTCTGGGGGTTATACAGTGCATTCAGAAAATATTCACAACCCTTGACCTTTTCCACATTTTGTTGTGTTACAGTCGGACTTGAAAAAAACAGACATTGAGTATCCCTTTGAGCATGGTGAAGTTATTATTACACTTTGGATGGTGTATCAGTACCAGGTCACTACCAGGGCCGGCTCCAGGCATAAGCGACAGAAGCAGTCGCTTATGTGTGTTTTTTTTTTGGAACTCAGTCGGGGTCTGAACTTACTGTTGCAAGTTAGAATAGTAGAATACACAAGGTGCAAGTTAAAAGTGTGGTTGTGCATCAGCAGTTTTCCTCTTGTTTTGTCAGTCACTGATAGTCACTCAATTAGCCATGTCAGCGAACAATTTTTAGATGACTAAGTTTGTCTGGCCAATTATCTGAACTTGGGGCATGTGCCCAGGGGCCCTTTTTTAGGACCTATCTTTTTAACCACAGATCCTAGAAGCGCTCTGTTTTCACATACACTGCTTTTGGAAAGTATTCAGACCCCTTGACTTTTTCCACATTTTGTTAGATTAAAGCCTTATTCTAAAAGTGATTAAATCGTTTCCCCCCCCCCCCCCGCATCAATCTACACACAATACCACATAATGAATAAGCAAAAACAGGTTTTCAGAATGTTTTGCTAATTTCTTTAACTTTAAAAAACGGAAAAATTATATTTACATAAGTATTCAGACCCTTTGGCAGTGATTACAACTTTGAGTCTTCCTGGGTATGATGCTAGAAGCTTGGCACACCTGTATTTCGGGAGTTTCGCCCATTCTTCTCTGCAGATCCTCTCAAGCTCTGTCAGGTTGGATGGGGAACATTGCTGCACAGCTATTTTAAGGTCTCTCCAGAGATGTTCGATCGGGTTCATGTCCGGGGTCTGGCTGGGCCACTCAAGGACACCTGTCCCGAAGCCACTAAGGGTTGTTGTCCTGTTGGAAGGCGAACCCTCGCCCCAGTCTGAGGTCCTGAGCGCTCTGGAGCAGATTTTCATCAAGGGTCTCTCTGTACTTTGCTCCATTCATCTTTGCCTTGACCCTGACTCGTCTCCCAGTCCCTGCTGCTGAAATACATCCCCACAACATGATGTTGCCACCACCATGTTTCACCATAGGGATGGTGTAAATAAGGCATTTCTGTTTTTTATTTGTAATACATTTTTTGC
Organism: Oncorhynchus masou masou; assembly: GCF_036934945.1. Classification (NCBI taxonomy): domain Eukaryota; kingdom Metazoa; phylum Chordata; class Actinopteri; order Salmoniformes; family Salmonidae; genus Oncorhynchus; species Oncorhynchus masou. The sequence continues at coordinate 70,717,375 of NC_088217.1, read as the reverse complement.
TTTGCCATTATGGGGTATTGTGTGTAGAGTCAAGGGGTCTAAATACTTTCTGAAGGCACTGTATGTAGACACTGTGATGAAGATGATGAATACAAGGTTGAAAAGTGGCAGAATTTCCATTTAAAACACTCCACCCCGTGGCAAAATGGCTAGAATTGAAGAAAATGTGCTTTAGAACCACTAAACCTCTCTCTGCCAAATGGCAAAACGAGCAGAATTGCATGAAATGTGTTATAAAATTGCGAAATTTTCTCTCCACCCCATGGCAAAATGTGTAGAACTACAGAAAACTTGCTTGAAAAAGGCAACATTTTCTGTACGCTTCATGGCAAAATGTGTAGAATTGCAAATCAACTTTAAAACATACATTTTTTTCTCTCTGCCGTCAAGAGGGTGTCTACTAAAACATCTTGCCCTCTTGGTGACGGGGCCCCTCAACCAAATCTCACTTAGGGCCCCGTAAGCCTAGATCCAGCCCTGGCCACTACAAAGACGTGTCCTTTTTTACTCGATACTAACCAAAATGACAGAGTGAAAAGAAGGACGACTGTACAGAATAAAAGATATTTCATAACATGCATCCTGTTTGCACTAAGGCACTAAATTAAACATGCAAAAAAATGTGGCAAAGAAGTTAACTTTATGTTCTGAATACAAAGCTTTACTGTATGTTTGGGGTAAATCCAACACATCACTGAGTACCACTCTTCATATTTTTAAGCATGGTGGTGGCTGCATCATGTTATAGGTATGTTTGTCTTCGGCAAGGACTAGGAAGTTTTTAAGAGTAAAAATAAACATAATAGAGCTAAGTACAGGCAAAATCCTAGAGGAAAACCTGGTTGAGTGCTTTCCAACAGACCCTGGGGAGACAAGTTCACCTTTCAGCAGGACAAAAACCTAAAACACAAGGCCAAATATACACTGGAGTTGATTACCAAGACAACATTGAATATTCATGAGTGGCCTAGTTACAGATTTATCTTAAATCAGCTTGAAAATCTATGGCATGACTTGAAAATGGCTGTCTAGCATTGATCAACAACCAATTTGACAGAGCTTCAAGAGTTTTTTAAAGAATAATGTGCAAATATTGTACAATCCAGGTGTGCAAAGCTCTTAGAGACCTAGAAAGACTCACAGCTGTAATCACTGCCGACAGGGATTCTAACTTGTATTGAATCAGGGCTGTGAATATTTTATGTAAATTTGATATTTCTGTATTTCATTTTCAATAAATGTGCAGAAATGTCTGAAAACATGTTTTCACTTTTCACTCTGAATTGTGTGTAGATGGGTAAGAAAAAATTTGAAGATTTAAACCATTTTACATTTTCAAGGGCTATGAATACTTTCTGAAGGCACTGTATCCCACAGAAAGCGAAGCACTGAAATAGCCAAATCTAGTTTATGTACTGGATCAATTTGTTGTTTCTTAGATTTAGAGACTGAAAATCTTCTGAATATATCAAATCCTATTCATGTGGTCCTTTTTCTAAGCATGCTGCATTTTAGCCAGTGATGTTCAATTCACGATAATCCAAATTAGGCTTGTGACTAAGAATACGTCGCAGTGAAGAGGGTTGATGATGAGTAATGCGATCCTTTGTGATCAGCCTCTAAAAGTGTAATATAGGGAAAATGGTCCAGCTCAGAGAGTAGTACAATGGATCACGCAGAGCACGACACACAGTACAAAGTCCAACAGCAGTGTAGATAATTAACATGCTTCTTTAAATAGGCCTACATAATGTCAAGGAGTTCTTGAGAAAGAAGCTAACATGACCATGTCAATCTGAAAGTATCAACAGGCTAACATGTCCATCTGGCATCAATATTTCAAAACAAACTCTTATACATTGCAGATTATATAAACTATGATATATTCCGGTACAAGAGTAAGAAAAAAAAAAGAAATGATTTACCCACCAACGATGGGTCGTTGGATCAACGATGGATTTCAACAGCTCTCCAGTCTAATTGCTTGCTCTCACTCACACACTGCGCATGCGCAATCCCATAACTGCTTGCACACCTCATTTATGAATCTCGTAAAGGGACAGTGCCATCTAGTGGATTTAAATGAATACAGCTATGCGCTTTTACCACCTTGCTACATTGAGAATATATCCGATTGTTCATATTTGCCTGCTAGGCTTATATATCCATGTTATTCTATATGTATTTTATTCTATTCTATATTCTAGTTTTCCGGGATCGAATAAAGTGAGAACATGATTGTTTTAACTTGTTTTAAATGTACAGTATACTCCCATTTTATTTGTCATATTGTCAGTATAGTGTTGTAAAAAAGCATTTGCCCCCTTTCTAATCTTGTATTTTTGCCAATTTTTGATACTGAATGTTATCAGATCTTCAACCAAAACCTAATATTAGATAAAGGGAACCTGAGTAAACCAATAACACAACAATTATATACTTATTTCATTAATTTCATAAACAAAGTTATGTAAGTCTGCAACACTCAATGCCAACACTCAATGTGAAAAAGTACATTTCCTCTTACACTCAATAACTGGTCGTGCCACCTTTAGTTGCAATGACGCCAACCAAAAGCTTCCTGTAGTCGTTTATCAGTCTCTCACATCAATGTGGAGGAATTTTGTTTCACCTTTCCATGCAGGACTGCTGTAACTCAGTGACATTTGTGGGTTTTCAAGCATGGATTGCTTGTTTCAAGTCCTGCCAAAACATCTCAATTGAGATTAGGTCTGGACTTTGACTAGGTCATTCCAAAACTTCAAATTTCTTTCTTTTTTAGCCATTTTCATGTGTGTTTTGGATCATTGTCTTGCTGCATGACCCAGCTGTGCTTCAGCTTCAGCTTTCAGACAGATGTCCTGACATTCTCCTGTAGAATTCTCTGATACAGAGAATAATTCATGGTTCCTTCTATATTAAGGCAAGTTGCCCAGATCCTGAGGCAGCAAAGCATCTCCAAAGCATCACACGACAACCACCATGCTTGACCGTTGGCATGAGGTTCTTACTGTGGAATGCAGTGTTTGGTTTTTGCCAGGCATAATGGGACCCATCTCTGACCTGCAGCATTAGGTAGGTTCACAGCGCAAGCTACGCAGCCTACTCATCCTTTGGTTTGGCTTCTCTTCAAGGTAACCCACCACATTGGCTTGTTAGGGAGGCCTAATGTTTCTTTATATTTCCCCATTTTTTTCTTTTCATTGTTTTTGATGTCATTTTCAAAGCTTTACAGGTTCATTTCAAATAGTTCATCTTATTTTTTACTTCCCCACCTCCTTTTTCAACCCTCAAAAAAAATGAAAAGTAGGTGGAAGATGAAAAAGTGTGCTTAGCTCCTGTAACTGCTACGCAGCGCAATCACATAGCTACATCACAATTACAGCCGGTGACAGTTCAGGAATGTTAAACCCAATGATCCTTTCATTTGAGTGGTAGGTTACCCATTCCAGTACTGTACGTATTAATCTCTGACACTGCACCTGTGTCCATGTCTTTTCTTATCGGGTTCTTTTCCCAAAGCACTGTGTTTATCAGTCTCATATTTCTGAATAAAGGAGGGGCCGGAGGAAGGAGAGTTACACTGAAACCTGCAGAGGTACAGAAGGTAAGATTGACCAAAGGGCACAGACTTCACACTTTTTGAACCCTGTTTGAAATGTCTGTCTGAGCCGAGGACACGAAGACTTTAAGGTATTGAACAATACGTTAACTGTCGTGTCTACATAGGTTATACTGTTGAAATGTGTCTTCCTTTCTCTTAGAACCACATCCAAACATGAAAGTCTTTGCTTTTGGTCTCCTGCTCCTGGTGCCCGTCATCTATGGTAAATATCTCTTCATGTTGAACCATCCTAATGTTTTTCTTTTCAAAAGTTCAAATTGAATAAAAACCTCGATAGTAGGTCAGTAGTGTGCACTAGGCTACACACTATGACTGTGGCCAGTGACTTTCAAGGTTTACTCAGGTTTTCGTTAATGTTTCTCTATTTCTCTCTGTCTCTTTCTCTCCCCCCTCTCTCAGGTGAGGCCCTGCAGGGCCATAAGTGTGTCCGGGCCACGCCAGGCAGTGGTGATTGTGTGGGGACTGTGGAGACCTGTCCTCCCGAGCTGGATGCCTGTGCCAAAGTGACCTATCCTTCCCCTTATGGTGAGTCCCAGCACCATTGAGTCGGCATGGCATATAGCCACAATCACTGCCACAGTGCCTTATTAATCCAACCAGAAATCCATCAAAGACATACACACACAAACAACAGAAATCTATTTACTAGGTAGGCCTACAAGATTATCACTCAGTCAAAAGTCATTACCTGCTGGACAAAAACTGGTTGAGTCAATGTTGTTTCCATGTCATTTTAACCCCACAAGAATCTAGGTGATGACGTTGAATCAACATAGAAAACTGATTGGGTTGGAAAAAGGTCATCAACGTAAGGGCATTTCCTCTTTTTATCACCCAGCTTTGAACCTAAATCCAATGACACAGTGACATTTCTTGTTGATTTCATGTTGAATTCACGTTAGTTGACAACTCAACCAAATGTAAATCAAAACTAGATGTTGAACTGACGTCTGTGCCCTGTGGGTATCGTCATCATCATGTCCCCCCCCCCTCTCTATCTTTCTATCTTTCCCATGGCCTCTACTCACCTTCTGTATCATTGGTATGCGTGTGGCTGGAGCCCAGTTCAAATGGCAATGAAATACATTCAGTATTGCAAAATGATATTTTAACCTTTTGTTCCTGATTTCCAAATATGTCTAAATGTCATAATAAGAACTTGTTTATATGTGATATGAATGATTCATCATCCAACACCACCTCTTAGATAAACTTCGCACACCAGTCAGTTGTTTTGTTGCGCTTTAATATTTCGAAATTCTCTTAACCCCCTGTCCTGGAATGTCCCAGTATGGAACACGACACTGCAAACCTTTGTCTCGTGAAATCCGGGAATTTCCATTCTTTTACAGAGAGACAAAGGGCACTGCTTGTGCTAAACCTGAGTAAATCCATTGCCCAAAATCTCACACAAGTGACTCATAGATAGCAGCTTTATTAGCATACTATGCTGTATAAAAGGAGAAGGAGAAGGAGAAGGAGAGTTAAGGAAGCTCAATACACCTAAAGGAAATACAATCAGGTGAGCAACTACTCTACTATCTACAGCACCTAATAACTTTGTCTTGTGATACTGTGCTACTGGGGTTGTGAAATGGTTGCTTTCAGAATGTTCCTGCACATTTCAAATAAATCAGACTTAACATGTTGCAATTGTTGAACATTGCATAATCCCACCACATAGAGGGAGTCTTTGGTGATTTATTTTTTCTATTGTTGGAACGACAGATCATAAGACTCCTGAAGAAAGAAAAGATGAAAGCTGTATGTTTTTCTCTGCTTCTCCTGCTGCTGGCGTGTAGCTTTGGTGAGTCTGCCCATCAAGGTCTTCATCTTATTTCATGTCTTTATTTGACAGGGACAATGCCAAATAAACACATGTACCAGATTAAAGATAGATTATTCTCATCTCCATTCTTTATGCTCCAGTCTCCCAGTCAACACAATGGATAACCAGACACACTCCAATACAACAGAGATGATTCTGTTCTTCTGTTTTCTCCAGGAGAGGGCCTGAAATGCAACCGTTGTGTTGGCAAAGGCTGCAGAAACACAGTGGAGACCTGCCGTTTTGACCATGACACCTGCGGCACGGTCTTATTCAAGCCCCCACTCCGTACGTATCTATTATCCCCTTCACTAGGCAGTATATCCTGAGTTTCATCTGTATATACCCCTTCACTAGGCACTTTACTGTGTTTAACCCTAGGATCAGTAACCAATCGGGAAAACACAAAATACCTGATCCTTTTGATTGACATCTAAGGAAAACATTTGCTTTATCCAATCAAGAAAATGTGCTGGTTTGTGTCTTCTGTATCTGGTGTTTTATCCTGTCTCGCTTCTCTCTCTCCACAGCTATCTCATACTTCAAGAGATGCATGAAGATGTCAGAATGCATGCTGCTGGGAAGCAACAAGGACATTGATGCCTATTGCTGCACCACCAACCAATGCAACTGAGAGACACATCCTCTGTCTACCATACTGTATACTATACAGTCCATTAATTGTACTAATCAATGCACATGATTGAATCTGCCAAGAAGTAACAGAAATAAAGTTGTACTTTTTTTTGCAAACAGTTAGCATTTATTGATTATTTATGTTTGACATCATTAACATGTGATTAGCCAGGTGATGGCCTGAAACATGAGCACTGCACTGAGCAAGTTCAGTTTATACATGCTAAGTCATATACAGCGTATATTATGTATTACCCAATACCTCCACAGAAAATATAGACTACATTTAGTTGTTCTGTTGAGGGTTTGATATCTTAAATGTATCATTACACACTCTGTCCCGATGTGGACTGTCCACATGTGGAACAGAGCAGACCATGGATAACTATAGTTTTAACTATGCTTCCGGAAAGTTTTTTTTTTTTAATCCGGGAAATTGACTACTTTTCTGAGCTATTTGAAAACAGATCTCAGAAATCGACTACTTTTTTAAGCATATTTAAATACACATCTCAGAAAGTAAGTACTTTTGTTTAACTATTTGAATACAGACCTGAGAAAGCAACTGTTTCAAAAAGTACATTGGCAAGAAAAAGTATGTGAACCCTTTGGAATTACCTGGATTTCTGCATAAATTGGTCATACAATTTGATCTGATGCTCATTTTAGTCACAACAATAGACAAACACAGTCTGCTTAAACTAATAACACACAAACAATTATATGTTTTCATGTCTTTATTGAACATACCTTGTAAACATTCACAGTGCAGGGTGGGGAAAGTATGTGAACCCTTGGATTTAATAACTGGTTGACCCTCCTTTGGCAGCAATAAACAATCCGATTTAAAATGCTGTGGCATGACCTCAAGAGAGCAGTTCACACCAGACATCCCAAGAATATTACTGAACTGAAACAGTTTTGCAAAGACGAATGGTCCAAAATTCCTCTTAACCGTTGTGCAGGTCTTATCTACAACTACAGAAAACTTTTGGTTGAGTTTATTGCTGCCAAAGGAGGGTCAACCAGTTATTAAATCCAAGGGTTCACATACTTGTTCCACCCTGCACTGTGAGTGTTTACACGGTGTGTTCAATAAAGACATGAAAACGTATCATTGTTTGTGTGTTATTCGTTTAAGCAGACTGTGTTTGTCTATTGTTGTGACTAAGATGAACATCAGATCAAATTTTATGACTAATATATGCAGAAATCCAGGTAATTCCAAAGGGTTCACATACTTTTTCTTGCCACTGTATATAGAGTAGGCGAAGGGAACTACTTGTGCTAAACCTAAGTAAATATTGCCATTATCTCACACAAGTGACTCATAGATAGCAGCTTTATTAGCATATTATGCTGTATAAAAGGAGAAGGAGAGGAAAGTCAAGTAAAAGAGAGCTCAACACACATCCAAAGGAAATACAATCAGGTGAGCAACTACTCCACAATCTATTGCTCTTCATAACTTTGGCTCATGATATTGTGCCACTTGGGTTGTGAAATGTTTGGTTTCAGAATGTTTCTGCACATTTAAACAAATAAGAGGTAGACCTACAGTGTGTAGACCTACATAGATTTACAGTACCTGTTGTAATTGTTGGACAGGATAATCCCACCATAGAAAGGGAGTCTTTGATGATGCATTATTTTCTATTGTTGGAACGACAGATCAAAAGACTCCTGAAGAAAGAAAAGATGAAAGCTGTATGTTTTTCTCTGCTCCTCCTGCTGCTGGCGTGTAGCTTTGGTGAGTCTGCCCATCAAGGTCTTATTTTAGCATATAATAACTCACCAACAGCAACTCTTTAACTGTTCAAACTACATACACCAAACTAACTTTCACATGTTCAGACTATCCTAACATTTCCTTTACCCTACTTTGTCAACTATGACCAGTTACAGTACCACCATTACTACTGCAGACACTACCACTACAAAACTAAATGTCCTCTCACTGTCAACTGTGTTTATTTTCAGCAAACTTAACATATATAAACATTTGTATGAACATAACAAGATTCAACAACTGAGACATAAACTGAACAAGTTCCACAGACATGTGACTAACAGAAATTGAATAATGTGTCCCTCAAAATCAAAAGTAACAGTCTGTATCTGGAGTGGCCACCAGCTGCATGAAGTACTGCAGTACATCTCCTCCTCATGGACTGCACCAGATTTGCCAGTTATTGCTGTGAGATGTTAACCCACGTTTCCACCAAGGCACCTGAAAGTTCCTGGACATTTCTGGGGGAATGGCCCTAGCTCTCACCCTCCGATCCAACAGGTCCCAGACGTGCTCAATGGGATTGAGATCCGGGCTCTTTGCTGGCCATGGCAGAACACTGACATTCCATTCCTGTCTTGCAGGAAATCACGCACAGAACGAGTAGTATGGCTTGTGGCATTGTCATGCTGGAGGGTCATGTCAGGATGAGCCTGCAGGAAGGGTACCACATGAGGGAGGAGGATGTCTTCCCTGTAACGCACAGCTTTGAGATTGCCTGCAATGACAAGCTCAGTCCGATGATGCTGTGACACACCGCCCCAGACCATGATGCACCCTCCACCTCCAAATCGACCCCGCTCCAGAGTACAGGCCTCGTTGTAACGGTGTAACACTCATTCCTTCAACGATAAATGTGAATCCGACCATCACCCCTGGTGAGACAAAATCGCAAATCGTCAGTAAAGATCACTTTTTGCCAGTCCTGCCAGGTCCAGCGACAGTGGGTTTGTGCCCATAGGCAACGTTGTTGCCGATGATGTCTGGTGAGGACCTGCCTTACAACAGGCCTACAAGCCCTCAGTCCAGCCTCTCTCAGCCTATTTTGGACAGTCTGAGCACTGATGGAGGGATTGTGAATTCCTGGTGTAACTCAGGCAGTTGTTGTTGCCATCCTGTACCTGTCCTGCAGGTGTGATGTTCGGATGTACCGATCCTGTGCATGTGTTGTTACACGTGGTCTGCCACTGCGAGGACAACGGGCTGTCCGTTCTGTCTCCCTGTAGCGCTGTCTTAGGCATCTCACAGAACGAACATTGCAGTTTATTGCCCTGGCTACATCTGCAGTCCTCATGCCTCCTTGCAACATGCCTAAGGTACTTTCACGCAGATGAGCAGGGACTCTGGGCATCTTTCTTGTGGTGTTTTTCAGAGTCAGTAGAAAGGCCACTTTAGTGTCCTAAGTTTTCATAACTGTGACCTTAATTGCCTACCTTCTGTAAGCTGTTAGTGTCTTAACGACCGTTCCACAGGTGCGTGTTCATGAATTGTTAATGGTTCATTGAACAAGCATGGGAAACAGTGTTTAAACCCTTTACAATTGAAGATCTGTGAAGTTATTTGGATTTTTACAAATTTTCTTTGAAATACAGGGTCCTGAAAAAGGGACATTTCTTTTTTTGCTGAGTTTATAATGTATTTCAAAACCATACACACTTTGAAACAAGCAAGCAAACACAGCACATTTTCTTCAGGATATGTACTTTTCAGTGATCACTGTAAGCCTAAAGAGTCTATTTATTATTATTTATTTATTTATTTATTTCACCTTTATTAAACCAGGTAGGCTAGTTGAGAACAAGTTCTCATTTGCAACTGCGACCTGGCCAAGATAAAGCATAGCAGTGTGAACAGACAACACAGAGTTACACATGGAGTAAACAATTAACAAGTCAATAACACAGTAGAAAAAAAGGGGAGTCTATATACATTGTGTGCAAAAGGCATGAGGAGGTAGGCGAATAATTACAATTTTGCAGATTAACACTGGAGTGATAAATGATCAGATGGTCATGTACAGGTAGAGATAGTGGTGTGCAAAAGAGCAGAAAAGTAAATAAATAAAAACAGTGTGGGGATGAGGTAGGTGAAAATGGGTGGGCTATTTACCAATAGACTATGTACAGCTGCAGCGATCGGTTAGCTGCTCAGATAGCACATGTTTGAAGTTGGTGAGGGAGATAAAAGTCTCCAAACTTCAGGGATTTTTGCAATTCGTTCCAGTCACAGGCAGCAGAGTACTGGAACGAAAGGCGGCCAAATGAGGTGTTGGCTTTAGGGATGATCAGTGAGATACACCTGCTGGAGCGCGTGCTACGGATGGGTGTTGCCATCGTGACCAGTGAACTGAGATAAGGCGGAGCTTTACCTAGCATGGACTTGTAGATGACCTGGAGCCAGTGGGTCTGGCGACGAATATGTAGCGAGGGCCAGCCGACTAGAGCATACAAGTCGCAGTGGTGGGTGGTATAAGGTGCTTTAGTGACAAAACGGATGGCACTGTGATAAACTGCATCCAGTTTGCTGAGTAGAGTGTTGGAAGCTATTTTGTAGATGACATCGCCGAAGTCGAGGATCGGTAGGATAGTCAGTTTTACTAGGGTAAGTTTGGCGGCGTGAGTGAAGGAGGCTTTGTTGCGGAATAGAAAGCCGACTCTTGATTTGATTTTCGATTGGAGATGTTTGATATGAGTCTGGAAGGAGAGTTTACAGTCTAGCCAGACACCTAGGTACTTATAGGTGTCCACATATTCAAGGTCGAAACCATCCAGGGTGGTGATGCTCGTCGGGCATGCGGGTGCAGGCAGCGATCAGTTGAAAAGCATGCATTTGGTTTTACTAGAGTTTAAGAGCAGTTGGAGGCCACGGAAGGAGTGTTGTATGGCATTGAAGCTCGTTTGGAGGTTAGATAGCACAGTGTCCAAGGACGGGCCGGAAGTAAATAGAATGGTGTCGTCTGCGTAGAGGTGGATCTACGCATTAGATACAACTACAGCTAGCTATCAGTAGGCCTGAATACGAACCTATTCTACCTAGTTCTTCAACGACCACAAAAAATACTTTTAAAGAGCTGTCATCTCTAGGTGCACCATCACATTTCTCCCTCCAAATAATATCGTAAAACGTTCTAATCATTATATAATCATTTAACTAAAATCAAACTTCAATCACACGGAACATTTTACAAAAGTAAATTGTGCATCGACTTGTCTAAAACCCACAGCATGAATGATTTGGAGTTGCTTTACTTTCCTAAGTGTTGTCCACGTGATCCTGCTTTACTTTCCTAAGTGTTGTCCACGTGATCCTGCTTTTTATTCCCACCTTCTGACATCTTCGCATTGTCCTGTCTTTCTGCTGTTATTTTTCACACGCAACAACAGTAGTTCAGACATTTTTGTGATACAGCTGCCCCGCAATCCAGTGTAACGTGGTTGATATGGTCGTCTATCAAAGCAATCAAAGCAATCATTTTACTACAGTGCCTTCAGAAAGTATTCATGTCCCTTGACTTATTCCACTGTTGTTGTGTTACTGCCGAAATTGATTAAATATATTTTTTATTTCACCCATCTTCACACAATACCTCATAATGACAAAGTGAAAACAAGTTTTCAGACATTTTAGCAAGTTGAATGAAAATTAATGTTACGGTTTTCTATGTGCAAAGGAGAGTCGGACCAAAATGCGGCGTGTAGATTGCGATCCATGTTTAATAAACAAAAGTAAACACGAATCAATTACAAAAACAACAAACGTAACGAAAACCGAAACAGCCTATACTTGTGTAAACTAACACAGAACAGGGACAAAAGGACAACAAGGACAATCACCCACGAAACACTCAAAGAATATGGCTGCCTAAATATGGTTCCCAATCAGAGACAACGATAAACACCTGCCTCTGATTGAGAACCACTTCAGACAGCCATAGATACACCTAGAACACCCCACTAAGCTATCATCCCAATACATGTGAAAAAAAACAATACAAAAACACACCACATACAAAAACCCATGCCACACCCTGGCTTGACCAAATAAATGAAGAAAACACAAAATACTTAGACCAGGGCGTGACAATTAAATACAGAAATATTTCATTTACAATAGTATTCAACCCCATGAGTCAATACATGTTAGAATCACCTTTGGCAGCGATTAGATCTGTGAGTCTTTCTGGGTAAGTCTCTAAGAGATTTGCAGACCTGGATTGTACAGTACTTGCACAATATTCTTTCAAAAAAATCTACAAGCTCTGTCAGGTTGGTTGTTGATCATTTCTAGACAGCCATGTTCAAGCCAATTTCAGTCAAACAATTTACTAGGCCACTCAGAAACATTCAATGTTGTCTTGGTAAGCAGCTCCAGTTTACATTTGGCATTGTGCTTACATTTGGCCTTTTATTTTCCTGCTGAAGGGTACATTTGTCTCCCAGGGTCTGTTGGAAGGCAAACTGAACCAGGTTTTCCTCTAGGATTTTGCTTGTACTTTGCTCTATTCTGTTTATTTTTTACACTTAAAAACTCACTAGTCCTTGCCGAAGGAAAGTATGCTTGAAAATATGAAGAGTGGTACTCAGTGATGTGTTGTGTTGGGTTTGCCCCAAACATACAGTAACGCTTTGTATTCAGGACATAAAGTTAATTTCTTTGCCGCATATTTTGCAGGTTTAATTTAGTGCCTTATTGCAAACAGGATGCATGTTATGCAATATTTTTATTATGTACAGGTGTCCTTCTTTTCACTGTTGATTGTTGTGTTACATTCACTGGACACCCACCAATTAAACTTCATGTACAATTACCATCTAATTTTATTTCTTTATTTGACAGGGACCATGCCAATTAAACACATGTACCAGATTAAAGCTAGCTTATTCTCATCTCCATTCTCTCATTATACACAATGGATAACCAGACACACTCCAATACAAGAGATGACGCTGTTCTTCTGTTTACTCCAGGAGAGGGCCTGAGATGCAACCGATGTATTGGCAATGGCTGCAGTAACACAGTGGAGACCTGCCGTGTTGACCATGACACCTGTGCCATGGTCATATTCAAGTACCCACTTCGTACGTACTGCATCTATTATCCCCTTCACTAGGCAGTATACTCTCAGTTTCATCTGTATATACCCTTTCACTTGGCACTTTACTGTGTTTAACCCTAGGATCAGTAACCAATCGGGAAAACACAAAATATTGGATGCTTTTGATTGACATCTAAGGAAAACGTTTGCTTTATCCAATCAAGAAAATGTGCTGGTTTGTGTCTTCTGTATCTGGTGTTTTATCCTGTCTCGCTTCTCTCTCTCCACAGCTATCTCATACTTCAAGAGATGCATGAAGATGTCAGAATGCATGCTGCTGGGAAGCAACAAGGACATTGATGCCTATTGCTGCACCACCAACCAATGCAACTGAGAGACACATCCTCTGTCTACCATACTGTATACTATACAGTCCATTAATTGTACTAATCAATGCAAATTATTGAAACTGTCAAGAAGTAACAGAAATAAAGTTGTACTTTTGCTTCTTTGTTCCAAATAGTTTGCATTTATTGATTATTTATGTTTGACATAATTAACCTGTGATTAGCCAGGTGAAACATGAGCACTGCACTGAGCAAGTTTGTATATTCTGTGGTGGTACAGGGTAATATATATTATAGGCTATAAACTAGTCCTGTATATGACTTGTATATGATTTATCAGCTATAAACTAGACTCCATTCAGCTTAAAAGTGTCATTACACACTCTGTCCCAATGTTGAATGTTCCAATGTGGAACAGAGCAGATCTTGAATAGCTGAGTTGTGGAAAGTTAATCTGGTGGAGCAAATAGCTTCTTTGGAGGTAACTACAACTATTTGAATACAGATCCCAAAAATGACTGCTTTTTAAAACTATTTGTGTTTTCAAATAAAGTACAAAATGTAACGATTTTCGGCCCAGATCTGGAACAGTCCCTGTTTTGTGGCACTGACCGCTGTAAACTTTCTTGTCTTGCGTAATCTCTTCTGAAAACCAGGAATTCCCATCCTGATATTCAGATCCAGACAAGAGGACATCTGGGAAATTCTGTGCTAAACCTGAATAAATGAAACATTGCCTAATGAATATCAGAGAATAGATTCAAGTATATTAGCTGCTTCATGACATATGGAGAGGAGAAAGGAAAGGAAAGGAAAGCTAGAATCAAAATACAATTGATTGGACCAGAAAGAACGTCTCTAAATGAAGCTTAACCAGGTCAGAGATTCTGTTTGAGTTGTAGCCTACCTGCAACTACTTCACTATTTATTGCTCATAACAACACACTATAACAATACGCTACGAGAAGAAACACAAACACTAAAATGCTTAAAAAGTTGTAAAGTGTTACAAATATTTGTCTCAATTAAATTGTGCTTCTTGGGTTTCACCATGTCTATCATTATACACAAGCCTGCATGTGAAGCAGCGGAACAGGACCGACTATATACGTTAGTCACACTAAGCACTCTTTGATGACATATGTTCTATCGTTAAAATGACAGCTCAAAAGACACCTGAAGAGAAGGAAAGATGAAAGTGGTGTGTGTTTCTCTCCTTCTCCTGCTGCTGTCTTTAAGCTATGGCGAGTCTGCCCAAAAAGAGTACTCTGTGTCTTACTAGGTATGATATATCCTTCCTGTTTGGCCCTGTCCGGGGGTGTCCTTGGATGGGGCCACAGTGTCTCCTGACCCCTCCTGTCTCAGCCTCCAGTATTTATGCTGCAGTAGTTTATGTGTCGGGGGGCTAGGGTCAGTTTGTTATATCTGGAGTACTTCTCCTGTCCTATTCGGTGTCCTGTGTGAATTTAAGTGTGCTCTCTCCAATTCTCTCTTTCTTTCTCTCTCTCGGAGGACCTGAGCCCTAGGACCATGCCTCAGGACTACCTGACATGATGACTCCTTGCTGTCCCTAGTCCACCTGGCCGTGCTGCTGCTCCAGTTTCAACTGTTCTGCCTTATTATTATTGGACCATGCTGGTAATTTATGAACATTTGAACATCTTGGCCATGTTCTGTTATAATCTCCACCCGGCACAGCCAGAAGAGGACTGGCCACCCCACATAGCCTGGTTCCTCTCTAGGTTTCTTCCTAGGTTTTGGCCTTTCTAGGGAGTTTTTCCTAGCCACCGTGCTTCTACACCTGCATTGCTTGCTGTTTGGGGTTTTAGGCTGGGTTTCTGTACAGCACTTTGAGATATCAGCTGATGTACGAAGGGCTATATAATATAATTTGATTTGATTTGATAAACTGTCTCACTGAATACTTGCCTGGTTATTAACCAGACTGAAGCATGGTGAAATCATTTTTTCATAATTGTTTAACATGGAGCATTCATTCAGGTTTAACCAAGCTACTAAACAAATGTTTCCAACATTGTTAAACCTGACTCGTTCAGTCAGGTTTAACCAAGCTACTAAACTACACCATAGATAATGCTGGTCTACTGTATTTCCAGGAGAGGGCCTAAGGTGAAACAAACATCTTGACAGTGGCTGTGGAGACCATAGCTGAGACACACTGGAGACCTGCCAAAGCGAGAGAAAAAACATCTGCGCGAGAATCACATTCAAACACTCACTTCGTATGTAGCTCCCTCTTTCACTTGGCCACTTTACCTTGTGCGACCTACCAATATTAAATTATCAGTAAAACACACACATTTTGGGGTAGTAGTGCTGATCTTGGATCAGTTTTGCCTTTTAGATGATACTGAATAAGATTACATGGACACGGAGGACCTATTCCTGGATCAGAACTCTGAGATGCTTTATAAATACAGGCCCAGGTTGTCTCTTAGGTATCTGGTATTTTCAATCCTCTCTCCACAGCTCCCTCAACATTCAAGAGATGCATGCAGATGTCAGAATGCCCGGATGTTTGGAGACAAGAGTGAGAACATTCATGTCTGGTGCTGTTCCTCTGACCGATGCAACTGAGACAGCCGTTGACTACCATAGTTGATTCTATAATTTGGTGTGATGTCTGGCACCGCAAGAGTACCACATATGTAGTCCATTTACCATCCGTTACTGTTGTGAAGTAGTTACAAAACAAAAGTTGCTTCGTTCCCCAGCAGTTTGCATTTGTTTATTCATGTCAGCTTTAACTTGAAAGCATGATTCAGTTTGATAAAATAGATGGGCCTATACAGATATCATCTGACTCTTTAGCATGTGATTGGTCAGGTAAATTGATGGAATAAAACATGAGCACTGAGCAGCACTATTTGCCACCACCCAAGGCTTGAGCTGCTCTGCTGTTACTATAGTGACCAAGTGGGAAAGATCCAGGTGGCAATCCTAGAACAATTCCCATGGCAGCCTGCCATGTCACAATTCCCAGAACACTACACCGTAGTCTTAGGTTACAGATATTTTTTAGGTTATAGTCTTAGGGTACTAATCTTTTTTAGGTTATAGTCTTAGGGTACAGATCTTTTTTAGGTTATAGTCTTAGGGTACAGATCTTTTTTAGGTTATAGTCTTAGGGTACAGATCTTTTTTAGGTTATAGTCTTAGGTTACAGATATTTTTTAGGTTATAGTCTTAGGGTACAGCTATTTTTTAGGTTATAGTCTTAGGGTACAGATCTTTTTTAGGTTATAGTCTTAGGTTACAGATCTTTTTTAGGTTATAGTCTTAGGGTACAGCTATTTTTTAGGTTATAGTCTTAGGGTACAGATATTTTTTAGGTTATAGTCTTAGGTTACAGATATTTTTTAGGTTGCAGTTTCAAACTTCAACTCAGAAAATATTACAACATAATTACAACATGATTTCAGGGCCGATTTGTCAACAATGAATATAAACGGGTACATATTTCATCCACTAGATGTCAACAGAGCTCCTACTTACAGCATCGTCCAATACAAATAGTTTATGGTTTAGCTGGGCACAGCATGAAGATCACTCCACAGTGACAGACATGCATTATTAATACGCTGAAAGAAACTACATTTGTCAGTTCCCAACAATACATCATGATCATGCATTTGACATGAATTAAACCAAAATGTATTCATAATTCAAACTCTATACAGATAATGATGATTTTTTTTCTGTGTCCCAAATGGCACCCTATTCCCTAATATAGTGCATTCATTTTGACCAGGGCCCATAGTGCTCTTGCACTACTCTGACCAGGGCCCATAAGGTGAAATGTACTGCACTATGTAGGGAATAGGGTGCCATTTGGGACTCAACCCTAGAGTCAAGAGACTCCGTGGAGCAGTGTATTGACTGACACACCCATGCTGAGAGACAAGCTCCGTCTGTGTCAATAGTTAATTATTTAATTCATTACACTCCGATAACCGATCGTTACACATCCTTAGGGAACTGTATGCTCACGCTCCATGCGTGATTGTTGTTTTCCAAAGGCTAACAAAGGTTGCCAGCGGAAAGCCCCCCGCTCACTCACACACTCACACACGGATGCGTAAACACACACACACACACACACACACAATCACACACACATATGTCGATGGCTGAAAGTAGGCAACTCGTATAACGTCCATTACTACCTTCCCACGTAGACACAGGGGTTCCCCGACCCTGGTTTTATGACCCATACTGTAGGGGACACCCCATTGGCAGAGGCTTCCCCCAGTCAGGGGGGAAGGAAACCACCAGGGTTGTGGAAAATACCATTCAGCAGCCTGCAGGAGACTACAAGACCCCACACCAACTACCTACTTCCTCCACCACATGCTTGCAAGGATCCCCTCTCTGCACACACGCATGCATATAAGCACATATTCTTTAACCATTTTTTTTTAAATGGAGCAGGGGGTATTCCTCCTCCTGAAAGTTGCAGTGTGGTTGGACCACCAGGTGAATAAAATGTACATGCGTAATTTATTGAGTAACTCTGGCATTTCCTGAGATAGAGCTTAAAGGTGTAACCCGTAGTTGAAACAATAACAAAGTGGCTCCCCTGCCTCTGTGTTGGTAAAAATGCAGAGCTCTTGATGCAAGGAATGAAAAAATCTAGTTTTAAGTTTATGTGGAGGCTATATAGTGTTTGTTTACATTTACAATGTTTGCACATATTGAAGTAAAACAAGCTTTGGTTCTGAGGCATTATAAATGAGGCATTTATATGTTATAGTCTTCTTATTTTATAAGCCCAAAAATGGATGTAGCATCTGTGGATTGCCCCTTTAAGATATAGTCACACGCCGTGACTCAGCGTTGCATGACCAAGGACACGTCGGTAGCCATGAAGTGCTTGAAAGGCTGGTCATGGCTCACATCAACAGCATCCTTCCAGACACCTCAGACCTACTCTAATTCACATACCACCCCAACAGATCCACAGATGACACAATCTCAATCGCACTCCACATCGCCCTTTCTCACCTGGACAAAAGGAACACCTATGTGAGAATGCTGTTCATCGACTACAGCTTAGCTTTCAACACCATAGTGCCCACAAAGCTCATCACTAAGCTAAGGACTCTGGGAGTCCTTAGCTTCCCTCTGCAACTGGATCCTGGACTTCCTGACGGGCCGCCCCCAGGTGGTAAGAGTAGGCAACAACACGTATGCCACACTGATCCTTAACACTGGGACTCTTCACGGGTGTGTACTTAGTCCCCTCCTGTATTCCCTGTTCACCCACAACTGCGTGGCCAAACACGACTCCAACGCCATCATTAAGTTGGCTGACGACACAACAGTGATAGGCCTGATCACCGACAGCGATGAGACGGCCTATAGGGAGGAGGTCAGAGAACTGGCAGTGTGGTGCCAGGACAACAACCTCTCCCTCAATGTGAACAAGACAAAGGAGCTGATCGTGGACCTTGTACACTGCTGCTACTCGCTGTTACTCGCTGTTTGTTTGTTACCCATACATAGTCACTTCGCCCCCACCTACATGTACAGATTACCTCAACTAGCCTGTACCCCCGCACAATGACTCGGTAACAGTGCCACCTGTATTTAGCCCCATTAATGTTATTCTTATTGTGTTACTTTTTATTATTACTGTTTATTTTAGCCTACTTGTTGAATACTTTCTTCTTCTTGAACTGCACTGTTGGTTATACGCTTGTAAGTAAGCATTTCCACGGTAAAGTCTACACTTGTTGTATTCGGCGCATGTGTTAAATACAGTTAGATTCGAATTGATTTGACTTGAGAGGGTCCCCATGCCATTTCTACTAAATACATGATTGCATTTAAACATGCAATTGTGGTCCAAATGACAGAAGACAGACTGAGTTACCAAACCCTTCATCATTCACTCTCCGCAATCTTCCCTCTGTGTAAACTAAAGCTACTGTGAATGGACAGATTGAACCTGACTCTGGTTCTGAACTGCAGCCAGTGTCAGAAAACACTCCTCACCTGTAGACTAATTATGACACTGTAGTTAGTAGACAGCACATCTGCTGTGATTCCGCACAGCTCCACTCTATAAAACCTAACATAGAAGAGGTATGGGCCAGTCATTATCACCACAGGAGGCTAATGCTCCAAGCAGAGACTATTTTTCAATGAGCATGACCAAAAAAATACCAACTACGGGAGGATTTCTTCAATATTTCCTACACGTCATATTCTCTCCTTTCCGTGGGCAAGAAAACGGTGCCAAAACATGGAGAGATACTTTGTGAGATATGGTAGTGGTTAGTTTTTATAGTTTTGCCCATTAAAATGTTGTTTTCTGCTACCGGTGAAAATGATGGGGTTCCCTGGAAGCTGTGTAACTTCCCGCCCCCCAGATAGATTTCCATGAGGCAACAAACTGATTCTACTAGAGAACTACTATGCTATACTAACTATTGTTAGTCAGGTAAGTTTCAATGAATGAATGAATGGAAGAATGGATGAATTACTTAATGAATGAATTAGTGAAAACGAAGGGAGGAATCCCAAATAAGACACAATGAATATGTAGAAAATTTGTTTTTCAGTACAGTCAAGGATAACATTTAAGAATATTTATGAAGTGATTGCTGCAGTTCTATGTTGTTTTTTTGGCCCCAGAAAATGTATTGGGAAAGACCATAAACAGGTGTAGTGAGTGGCAGGTGAACAGGAGCGCTGAGGGGTGGAATCTGTCGATTTTGTTCACGTGTTATTATTACCCTTTATCAAAATGCCTTCTTCACTTGAAGCAGGACAGTATCATTAAAGATAATACTCAACCTGGTTTTATCGCGTGAGGTAGATTAGCCCTTACATTTAAATTGTAATTTTTGGAGGCTATTTGCCAGTCATAACTTCAAATATGTCAGCAATTAAACAACTAGACGGCAACGGTCCAAACTCATCACACACATCATGCCTGAGATCATTTGCCTTTTATGATAGTTGTCTTCCAATGGCAGGCTGAGCTCAGACCCTGGCTCCTCCCTTCGACATAGAAGTTTCCTCAGTTTCCCGGGCTGCATCCACAAACTGTCACAAACCCGTCCCGTTGCTACGAGGGGAAACACACGCAGGAGAAAAGGCCTAGACCATGTCATTATTCAAAAGTCGAGGTGTATTTGCGAGTCTTTGTTGGTGGAGTATCTTGTTCTTGAGTGTCAATGCGAAGACGAAGAGGGAAGACGAGACCCGGTCGATGAACGACGTCTACCGAGGGAGATGTGCGTCCAGGTGCCTCAGCTTGCACAGCACGCGCATAGCGACGCTCTCCAAACAATCTCAGGTGGAGGTAAGGCCAAAACAAGCGGGCAAGCATGCTGCTGTCTTCATGGAATAAAGTCAAAGTTGGATCAAACGCAGGCAATCCGATTTGTTTCTACTGCATTAGATAATATTCCCTTTGCTTTTTATGCGCAAATGAATTAATAAACCAGAATGTGCTTGAAATAGACCATCCCATTATTGATAAGAGAATGTTTGTTTTTCTTGTTTTGCTTTTGGTTTATTTATTTAGTTGATTATTAACTGATAACTGAAGCTTGGTTTTGGCCTCACAATAAGTGCTTTAGATTTGGTAAGTTTGCAAGCAAACTAGACACAATCAATGGAATGAGTTCAGTATCATGTTCTGACAGAGGAAACTGTCTGTACACTGTACTCCTCATTAGAAAGTTCTCTTTACCATGTCCCATTTTTAAATCTGATTCTGCATTGAGAAGTGGAGCAACCTACTGGCTGATGGAGAGAGAGAAGCTTGTTATCCAAATTATGTCCATATCAAGCCCTTCACTACCCCTCCAGTCCCAAGCCTATGACACTGTGACTGAGCCACCCAGGCCACATGATCAAGTTCATGTTCTCCTCCTTGGATTTACAGATGACATCTGTAAATAGCCCATCCAACTACCTCATTGCCATATGTTATTTTTTGTTGTTGCTCCTTTGCACCCCAGTATCTCTACTTGCAAGTTCATCTTCTGCACATCTATCACGGCAGTGTTTAATTGCTAAATTGTAATTACTTCGCCACTACGGCCTATTTATTGCCTTACCTCTCTAATCTTACCTCAAGTGCACACTCTGTATATATATTTTTTTCTATTGTGTTATTGACTGTATATTTGTATATTTGTTTATTCCATGTGTAACCATGTGTTGTTGTTTGTTTTGCACTGCTTTGCTTTATCTTGGCCAGGTCACAGTTGCAAATGAGAACTTGTTCTCAACTAGCCTACCTGGTTAAATAAAGGTGAAATCAAATCAAATCAAGTAAAACAGACAGTACATGGAGATAACTAAGCCTTAGCAGTGAACATGCCCAGTTACTCACTATTCAGCCTCATGATTCAGAAGGATGGTCCTGTGAGAATACCCACTAGTATACTCCCATATAGTAGGCCTATATAGTTGACTGAATGAATTGCTCCATAGGGAATATGGAATGGTGAACTAGTGAGACACATGGCTATTAGCTATGGTTTATTATCATAGGACTGGAACTGCACTGACATCACATCATTAGCCACACTGTTAAGCACTTGTGACCTCTCTAAGGGTCAGGATATGACCTTTAACCTGTTTAATCACTACTTCCCACGGATCATGTAGCAGGGTCAATGTTAGATTGCAAGGGCAGCCCATCTATTCCCTCTGCGATGGAATTCCTGTCATAGATTGTAGATCAAGTCTACCCATTGTAGGAGTGGATAGGATACTATGTCATGTCAGCCTATAAAATGGCTAATTCTTATTGCCAGACTTGGGTTTAGCTTCAGTACGCTTCAGCTATATGTTTTCATCAATTCGACACATAGTAATGGACAGGTGAACGTGACTAAAATGAAGCATATTGTTTGAAAGGTCTCTGCTGGAAGCAGCCATGGAAATACATCTTGGTACAGATTGTTGAATCTATCGTAAGCTTTCCATATTGAAAAGTCCCTTTCTGAGATTTTTTTTAACATGACATAATCTACGTCAGACAGTGAATTCAAATCATGTTAATGCCACCATCAATCTGGATTATAGTTGTTGGACAGGACCATTAGAGTCTGCTTTGAGGTGGTTCAAATTTAGGCTTGCATCCCAAATGACACACATTCCCTATGTAGTGCACTACTTTTTACCAGGGCCCACAGGGCTCTGGTAAAAAGTAGTGCACTATATAAGAAATAGGGTGCCATTTGGGTCCTGTGTGGCTCAGTCGGTAGAGCATGGCGCTTGCAACGC
Source organism: Oncorhynchus masou masou (assembly GCF_036934945.1). Taxonomy (NCBI): domain Eukaryota; kingdom Metazoa; phylum Chordata; class Actinopteri; order Salmoniformes; family Salmonidae; genus Oncorhynchus; species Oncorhynchus masou. Next base: position 70,694,842 of record NC_088217.1, on the reverse strand, counting down.
CAAGCGTCGTGGGTTCGATTCCCGCTGGGGCCACCCATATGTAAAAGTAGTGGCCCCAGCCGACTTGTAAGTCGCTTTGGACAAAAGCGTCTGCTAAATGGGATATATATTATATATTATTATATATTTAGGGTGTAGCCTTACCATTGATTTTCACTCTTTCACATGTAATATTTCGGAAAACTATTGTCTGACTTGTGAGACTAGTTCTGATTTGCGTCAGAGGTCACATTGTGCTCCACTCATTTAGTCAAAGTGACATAACAAAATGTCCTCATCTTTTTAAAATTTGTTTTATTCCACCTTTATCTGTTCTGTCTTTCATGTCCCTTGGGCTGCCATGGGAGCCTTCATAACATGGGTATGATGAATTGCTGAGTCCCAAATAATATCCTATTCCCTTCATAGTGCAATACTTTTGACCAGAGCCCTATAGGCCCTGTTCAAAAGTAGTGCACTATAATGGAAATATGGTGCCATTTGGGATGCAGACATTCATTGACCTGATAATGACAGAGAGGTCAGATGACTATCTGTCTTTAGCCTTGCCTGCACTGTACACATCTGTGTGAACGTGCCTTAGGAATGCTGCAAGGAGGCATGAGGACTGCAGATGTAGCTAGAGCAATAAATTGCAATGTCTGTACTGTGAGATGCCTAAGACAGCACTACAGGGAGACAAGACGGACAGCTGATCGTCTTCGCAGTGGCAGACCACATGTAACAACACATGCACAGGATCGGTACATCCGAACATCACACCTCCGGGACAGGTACAGGATGGCAACAACTGCCCGAGTTACACAAGGAACGCACAATCCCTCCATCAGTGCTCAGACTGTCCGCAACAGGCTGAGAGAGTCTGAACTGAGGGCTTGTAGGTCTGTTGTAAGGCAGGTCCTCACCAGACATCACCGGCAACAATGTCGCCTATGGACACAAACCCACCATCGCTGGACCAGACAGGACTGGCAAAAAGTGTTCTTCACAGACGAGTCAGGGTTTTTGTCTCACCAGGTGTGATGGTCGGATTCGCGTTTATCGTCGAAGGAATGAGCATTACACCGAGGCCTGTACTCTGGAGCAGGATCGATTTGGAGGTGGAGGGTCCGTCATGGTCTGGGGCGGTGTGTCACAGCATCATCGGACTGAGCTTGTTGTCATTGCAGGCACTCTCAACACTGTGCGTTACAGGGAAGACATCCTCCTCCCTCATGTGGTACCCTTCCTGTAGGCTCATCCTGACATGACCCTCCAGCATGACAATGCCACCAGCCATACTGCTCGTTATGTGAGTGATTTCCTGTAAGACAGGAATGTCAGTGTTCTGCCATGGCCAGCGAAGAACCCGGATCTCAATCCCATTAAGCACGTCTGGGACCTGTTGGATCGGAGGGTGAGGGCTAGGGCCATTCCCCCCAGAAATGTCTGGGAACTTGCAGGTGCCTTGATGGAAGAGTGGCGTAACATCTCACAGCAAGAACTGGCAGATCTGGTGCAGTCCATGAGGAGGAGATGCTCTGCAGTACTTAATGCATCTGGTGGCCAAACCAGATACTGACTGTTACTTTTGATTTTGAACCCCCCTTTGTTCAGGGACATATTATTCCATTTCTGTTAGTCATATATCGGTGCAAAATGTTCAGTTTATGTCTCAGTTGTTGAATCTTATGTTCATACAAATATTTACACATGTTAAGTTTGCTGAAAATAAATCAGTTGACACTGAGAGAACGTTTCGTTTTTTGCCGAGTTTACTACTGACGGTCCTCTACTCTCTTCCCTCCCTAGTAATTACACTACTGACTGTCCACTACTCTCTACTCTCCCTAGTAATTATACTACTGAGTGTCCTCTACTCTCTTCTCCCCCTAGTAATTACACTACTGACTGTCCTCTACTCTCTTCTCCCCCTAGTAATTATACTACTGACTGTCCTCTACTCTCTACTCTCCCTAGTAATTATACTACTGACTGTCCTCTACTCTCTTCTCCCCCTGGTAATTACACTACTGACTGTCCTCTACTCTCTTCTCCCTCTGGTAATTACACTACTGACTGTCCTCTACTCTCTTCTCCCCCTGGTAATTATACTACTGACTGTCCTCTACTCTCTTCTCCCCCTAGTAATTATACTACTGACTGTCCTCTACTCTCCCTAGTAATTACACTACTGACTGTCCTCTACTCTCTTCTTTTCTTTCAGAACAATGGATCCCTGGGCTGGTGTCAAAATCATAGACAGTGTGCCAAGGTAACGTACTGATGTTTACATGCATACCATACCTAACATGACGGAAATCATACAAAACTGAATGATCTATTTTCAGAGTGGAAAAGCTCTCAGGGAAAGTCAGCAGCTGAACAAATAGCAGGATAAATCATTGTCATATTGGTTCTTACACAGTACTCTATGTACCATGCAATACCATACATCACTGTCAGCCAATATACTGCAGCTAGCTATGTACTGTTCCTCTGTAGATCATAGAGCCTACAAAATATATGATTGCAACGTATCGCGACAGGTGCTTTAGATGGATGCTTGGCTGTTAAGCTCTTAGTCTCTCCACTTTGTATTTTCATCAAATACATTTCTGCATATCCCTTTCTGGAGGTCATAATTGTCTTTGGGTACAGAGGTCCACTCATCTTTGGTAATGAGGACAGTAACGTTCTCTAACAGCCCTTCAGTATACTATCCCCACAGTGTACAGAAGTGAAGCTGACATGTTGCCTTTGTGCTTTTTCCACAGGCTTCAGTATATTGTAGTATACGCCAATAGAATGGTTGCACAGTTGTCATATCTCATCATGCAAACAGCAATCAAATACCATTATGAACAATATTATCTCATATGTTTTTGATAAATTGAATAATGTTTTTTTCAATAACACATTCACACTCGTAGCTATTTATTCTGAAGCCACATTCCTAATTAGTTTCGAATTGTCTTTGTGATTGTTTTGTTACTTTGTTTACTACAGTATAATACTCCGGTTAGTTGTGTGTTTGTGTCACCGTGTGGGAGAAAAGCACAACACGCGTCTCTTTCTGAAACAGACAGACAGACAGACAGACAGACAGACAGACAGACAGACAGACAGACAGACAGACAGACAGACAGACAGAACCCAGGGTAGGCTCACAGCAGAAACACAGTCAGCCCGCCGCTGACCTCTCTTGGTGGATCCATGAAAACATTTGGCCAACTGCTCAGCAGATTTCTCCAGAACTCCAGAACAGAGAGAGTTTTCACTCAAACTTTAAACCAGGTCAATCCCTGTAGCATGATCGCATCTTCCACACTAGGCCCAAACCGATGTGCTGTTTTTTTTGCTCTGTTTTTAATGGTGAAACTGAGCATAAAATAAATAATACAATTATACATTTCAGCGCTCTCCTTGTTTTCTTGAGGAGTGATGATAATACTATTTTATTCTCGTTAAGAAAGTCATAATGATATTCTATTCTCGTTAAGAAAGAACACAGCCAATTAGAATCCTCTTCGTTGTGGAATGTTCATTACATGGTAGCTAATTGCCAAATTAGAGGCTCTGAAGTGGAGATGAAGAATCAATTTATTCTCACTAAGGAGATCTTAATGTCTCTGCGGTCTCACTTTAAAAGTAATCTTGCTTTGCTTTCAGTTCAGTTACGTATCACCAATGGTTCAGTATAGCACCAGAACTCAACATTAGATTTGATTGGCTGCTCAAGGATTTCAGTCTGATTTAAGGTCTTCCTGAAATGCCACTGCCTACTATGTAATCTGTAGCTCCAACTCAACCACAAAATTGGAAGTCAGACCCTCATGTTTTGCAGTATTTGATTACAGGCAATGATTTGATTCGCTGCGTAAGCCATCGCATGTCTGCATTTGGTGATTGCTTGCAGCAGTGTTTACGGCTACCCTAAAAGTCCACCCACAACGCATCGGAGACAACAACAGTGATGCCATTTTTTAATGCCCTCAGTGATTACATCCAGTAGAGCTATGATAATGTTTGGTCACAATAGTCCGATCATCCTGTACTTTGCCCATGCACACTCAGCATCACGTTGTCTCTATGGACCTCCCTGGTAATGATGAGTGACTGTTAATCTGCCTGTCACTATCTCGTCGAGGCAGGCAGTCAATTAAGGCTACTATAGATGATTACCATAGTCTGACACAATAGAGTCCGGTCACATCTTCATTCAAAGGCTTTAGCAGGGGATGACAGGATCGCTTCAGTGCCTCATTTAGGAGAGCTGTGGACGGTTATAATTGCCATGCCATTACACCGGGCTGCCCGTCAGCCTCTCAGCTCTGCAGATATGAATGCTTAGTTGAAGTCATTATTTTTTTATCACCTCACGACAAGCCAAGGCTCTTTCAGATTGGCATTTAGGCAGCACTTGGGAGTCATTAGTGTACCAACTAACACTTACTGGTCTAGCAGTTGGGATGATGTGGCCCTAAGGACTAAAAACAAGGCTGAAATGGCACCCTATTCCATATATAGCGCACTACTTTTGACCAGAGCCCTATGCAGGCAATAGGGTGCCATTTCTAACACACCACATCTTCTTCCTTCCACCACAGACATGACCATGTGAAATAATGAACAGTGTTAGCACTACAGAGAGCTGGCACAGGCTTGTCCTCTTGTGAAAGACTCTGGAACCCCCCAAAGCCTGTTCAATTTGTAGAAACAGGAAGGGAGAGACAAAGGCAGGGTCTTTTTTTCTCCAGGGAGGGTGTCATCTGGGCACGGTATCAAACACTGCTGTGTGCTACAGTACAGCCAGCGTGCATCCCAAACGGCACCCGTTTCCCTATTTAGTGCATTTATTTTGACCAGGGCCCATATGGCGCTGGTCAAAAGGAGTGCACTATATAGAGAACAGGGTACCGTTTGAGAAGCAGGCTCAGTCTTCACCACGCAAACAGAACAGCAGCGTTATGCACGGTCAGAAGTCACTGAGGCCATTATCTACTGTCGTTCAGAGAGGAAACGGTTCAGTCTTGTCCTACTGCATACTGAAATGGCCATGTGCACCCTGCTGGTGCTTTTCAAGTTTTCCCTGGTTCCTTTGTAAAAACAGAGCAGGTTTTCCTGTGTTCAAAATTAAGAGTAAGCATTATTGACTTTCAAATGTCTATCAAATTTCTGCCATCAAGCGGTAATACTCCTTTGTCTTTTTCCATCAGTGGAAGAGAGTCCTTAGGTGTTCTGTAAATTCCTAGGCATTCTATTAGAGTCCTAGAGCTCTGCTTTATTTGCGGTCGGTTGCTAGTGGAATGGAATGCTTGGTTTGAGTTTGAAATGGGGCGGAAAACGAAGCGTAGCCGAGAGGCACAATAAGAACGAGGAGACGAGAGAGTCTGAGCGTCAGTTGGGATTAGAGGAAGAATCTCAGGTTGGAGACCAGAGAAGGGAGATAAGAGATGACAGGACAGGGACAGTCATAGTACGACATGGTACTAGGCTATGGCAGGGAGCCGAGGATCTATGGGTGAGCTTTAGACATGCAGTACACTGTAGTATGGAGGGACTGTAGGAGAGATAAAGCGAGGACAGGGTACTACAGGAGAGTAGAGGGTTAAGAGAGAGCTAGTTGAATGTATGAGCATGTGTTAGTGAATGGGAAAGGGTACAATGTCAGCCTGTAGCAGTTTCAGGATGTTCCTTCCATACAAGTAGCAGTGGGGCCTGGCGCGAGCTCTGCAGGGTCTCCGCATTTTCCCCTCCATAAAGTGGGCACCTCAGCTGTATTTAAACGTGTGCCTCCTTCCTTCACGTTATTCAGAGTTTCCGACAACTACCAGCACTCTCCACCCCATTCCACCCCTCGCACAATTACTCACACACACACATACACACGCTCACACACACACACACACACACACTTGCTCATGTTTTCACAGCAACTGAAGATAAATGTGTTTCCCACTCTTATTCCGACCAAAACGTTGCTCCAGGACAACTCCGATCTTCACGCATTGAAAACCTTCAACAACGCATTACATGGTTGAGGTTTTCTCTAGAAGGTTGTAGGTTGTGTATTGGACATGCTGTTTTACTTGTGTCAAGGCATAAGTAAGTAAGAAATAATAACCATAAGCATACCGAGTTTATATACTGAACACAAATATAAACGCAACATGTTTCATGAGCTGAAAAAGATCCCAGATATTGCCAAGACAATCCATCCACCTGACAGGTGTGGTATATCAAGAAGCTGATTAAACAGCATGATGATTACAAAGGTACACCGTGTGCTGGGGACAATAAAAGGCCACTCTAAAATGTGCAGTTTTGTCACACAACACAATGCCACAGATGTCTCAAGTTTTGAGGGAGTGTACAATTGGCATGCTGACTGCAGGAATGTCCACCAGAGCTGTTTCCAGAGAATTTAATGTTAATTTCTCTACCATAAGCCGCCCCCAGCGTTTTTTTAGAAAATTTGCCAGTACGTCCAACCGGCCTCACAACCACAGACCACGTGTAACAACTCCAGCTCAGGACCTCCACATCCGGCTTCTTCACCTGCGGGATCATCTGAGACCAGCCACCCAGTCAGTTGATGAAACTGAGGAGTATTTCTGTCTGTAATAAATCCCTTTTTGTGGGGAAAAACCTGTTCTGATTGGCTAGGCCTGGCTCCCAAGTGGGTGGGTCTATGCCCTACCATGCCCACCCATGGCTGCACCCCTTCTCAGTCATGTGAAATCTATAGATTAGGGCCTATTTTTTTTTTTTAATTGACTGATTGTCTCATATGAAATGTAACTCAGTAAAATCATTGAAATTGTTGCATGTTGCATTTTATATTTGTGTTCAGCATAGTTAAACCTGGATATCAAATGGATATTGTTACTCTAATATGGTAACTTTCAAATTACCCTGAGAGTCACCAGCCTTACGGTACATTGTGATGCAACATTCCCCACTGCCTTCCTCCATGGCTACCAACCATGGTGTTTCATTGCAGCATGAAATTGGAAATGTGAATATTCCCCTGGGCAGCCTATCCTGGGTTACTCATGCAGGAAGAGTGTCTCTCAGGGGACAAGGACAGCAGTACAGATTTACAAGCCACTACAGAGGCACATAGTTAATAACAAACACACTGTGGAAGAGTGGTGTTCTTTGATTTTCAAACATCCTATTTATTTCCCTTAAATTGATGTTCCCCAAATTAAATGTGGGTCCAGCAACCGACTGTCAAGTTCTTTAGCTGTTCTTTCCTCAAGAGAGTCAGGAACACCGACAAAGCCACAGATGTCAGATGCATACAAAGATTCCTCCCAATAAACCTCAAGCTGCTAAAGTTTGTGGTAACACTTTTTGCTGTTATATTGAGGGAGATTGAGGTCAGAAGAAGTATTCAAGTATTTTTTTTTAATACCGTGGTGACACATTTTTAATTTATTAAGCTGCTTCAGAAATCTCCTGTGGTGACATGGAAGGTGTAACAAGTCCTCACCTCCATCTCTGTTTCTCTCACCTTCAAAGTGCCTGGAACCCTGCAAGGCCTCCTGGGACCTGAAGAGCCAGTGTCGGGAGCTTTGTGAGGTACGATGACTTTTGACAGCCTCCCACTTCGTTAAGTTAGGGGGGAGGAACACGCTGAGGAGAGGCTTCATGTTGAGAGGCTAAATTAGTAGAGTTCAGTTCAGATTCTCCTCCATAGACATTTTCTTGGCAAAAGTAATCTGACACAGGCATATTTTACCTCAGTGCTTCTTCAATTTCCTTAATCAGTAAGTAATCGGAAACAGATTTTTTTCCTACAGTTTCTGTACAGTTTTTCTGCATGTTATTTTAGTAGTAAAGCATCTATGCTTTCCAACACTCTCTCTCTCTGTCCCCCAATCCTCCACCCCAGCGCTCAATTCCCAAGAAGCACTGGGAGTGTGTGACGAGTTGTGAGTTCCTGCGCTCGGTGGTGGCAGTGAAGCAGGGTGACTGCCCTGCCCCTGAGAAGGCCAGCGGATTTGCGGCGGCGTGTGTGGAGGGATGCGAGGAGGACAGAGAGTGCTCTGCCCAGAAGAAGTGCTGTTCCAACGGCTGTGGGCACACCTGCCAACCTCCCAAGAACCTTAACAAAGGTACAGCAACCTCCAGTACACACAGTATGTTTAGTAAAATAGACAGGAAACTTCAGTACATACATTTTTTGTTGGTTGGTTACAACCAATATATTATCTGCAACCAATTTGTCGGCCAATTCAAAGATGAGATAAAAAACGAGCTTTCTCTTAGATAATTCACTGACGTCATTGGAAGGTTCGATTCCCTGAGCTAACTATGTAAAAAAAACAACTAATTGCTCTGGATAAGAACATCTGCTCAATGACTAAAATCGAATGATCACATGACCTTGAAACGACCCACTTCACCCTTCCAGGAGCACCTCTGAAGCCCAGGAAGGAGCTGAGTTTTGAGGAGCTGAGGTCTGGCCAGATGGAGGTGAGCTGGTCCTCCCGATTCAACGTGTCGGCCGAGCCGGTCATCTACGTGGTCCAGAGGAGGTGGAACTACGGGATACAACCCAGTGAGGATGCTGCTACGCAGTGGGAGGTGGTAGCACAGGTTAGTCAGCCTTTTTTGGGGGACGCTCACTTATTAATACTGGATTTAGTTGATTATAAGGGGACAAATTAATGTAATCTACTTAGAGTTCACTGTGTGGCAATGTATTGATTGTTCGTGAAGTTAAACAACTCTCTGTCTCTCTCTCTCTCTAGACCACAGAGGAGAAAGCGCGGCTGGCTGACATCCGGGCAGGCCGGTGGTACCAGTTCAGAGTGGCAGCAGTGAACGTCCACGGGACCAGAGGGTTCACCACTCCCAGTCGCCACATCCACACCAAGAAAGGTGTGCGTGTGTGTTTGTTTGTGTGTCTAGCTTGCGTGTGTGTGTGTGTGTGTGTGTGTGAGGCTGGCTTAAACAACCTGGGGTGATATTGCACTGGCTGTAATGAAGATGAATACAGACTAATTACATTGGCTTTTGGCCATTTCTGAAGTGCTTTATTGTGCTTAAGCCCCCTAGAGCTGTAATACCTTCCAGTCAATGTATGAATAGCTTTAATAGACAGTTACTAAAGCTTAATGTATTTGGCAGCGGTGATGTGCGGTGTGGATTAGCTGTGCTGCATTTGTCAGTGAGAATGCCTCCATGATTGATTGACCTTTTTACTGCAGTGGGTTAAATCAGGGTCACACAGGTTGATTTTTTGGTACAAATCTACTTTGAAACTGAAGTATACACCTCACACACATGGTTATGGGCTTTACAAAAATAAGAGAAATGTACCATGTCAGATATAGAGTTTAAATGTATTACATTTTGAGTTTGCATCCCAATGTTACACTTATATACATCACAGAAGACTGAAATATAACAAAACCGTTTGACATAGAAACACTACTGATGTCTACTTCAGACCAATGACACCTGATTGATTAATAATGTCGTCCCCAGACCCCTCCGGCCCCCCTGCCCCATCTGAGCTGAGGGTGTCCAACATGACCTTTGGCCCTGGCGGGAGGGCGGTGTCGGTCCGGCTGCGCTGGTCCATCCCCTCAGACCTGGATGTCCCTGTACACCACTACAAGGTGTCCTGGAGCTGGGCCACAGGCAGCACTGGGGCCACAGCACCACCTAAGACAAAGAGGAGGAAGATGGTCAATGGGGTAAGTCGTAGAGTAAGGCCCCTACCTTGACATGTTGGGCCCATGTGGTAGGTCAGTCATACCAATAGAAATGGAATGATGTGGTCTGAGGGGCTTTGGCGGTCGGGTTCTAGAAACGAAAAGGGTTCTTCGGCTGTCCCCATAGGAGAGAACCCTTTTGGAACCCTTTTTCTACCTTGACATGTAGGCACTCATTAACATGGGACATTCCCTGGGACAAGTAGAGTGGAAGCCTGTTCTTTCTTTCCTCAAGCCACAACAAATGGCTTGTTGTAAGGATAAACAATGGCAGTGTGTGTGACCTTGATGGCATAAACCTTCCAATCGCATGGTGCTTAGTGCTTACACACCAAACCAAGCAATTGTATAGTTGTTGTCTGTTTTGGAAAATGAAAATTTCCCGGCAAGTTATTGCTGTGGTTATTGGACCTACTTTGTACTTTTTGTTGTGTGGATGCAGAGGACACAGCACGGCATTCCTGACCCCATAACCCCTCTGTCCTGTGTGTGTATCCAGGGGCAGAGCTATGTGGAGCTGGAGAGTCTGCGAGCTAAAAGAAGTTACAGTGTGGAGCTACAGGCCGTGTCCTACTGGGGACAGGCCCCACTGAAGAGTCCCAAAGCCACCCTGCACTTCAACACACGACACAGTACGTCAACAACAGTCAAAGCTTATCAGCTGTCATTTGCTAAGGAACATTTTTGATAATTAGGCTCCCCAAATTCTGGGAACATTCTCAAAGTTCCCTGGTTTTTCTAGGAAATCTCAGTTGGAGGATTTACAGAATTTTGCAAACTCTATTAAATATTTACCCAGTATATTGAGGTTGGAAGAGTGATACACTACATGACCAGTCACGAGTCATGACTGCAGTCTAATACCGTTTATCACGGTAATTAGGCTTCTCCAAGCTCTGATGTTGCTGATGGTCATTATTAGCCTACCAAACTTGCAAACTGCCTGGTACTCAGCATCAATGCAATTGTAATCAAAGTTCTAATCATAGTCACACACATAGCCCATAGGCCTGTTTTGATAAGGTTTGTATTACAACTAAAGTGGCCAAATAACTTGGTGGAGTGGTGAACTTTACACCACTCCAGCCGAGGCTTGGCATTGTGCATGTTGATCTTAGGCTTGTGTGCGGCTGCTCGGCCATGGAAACCCATTTCATGGAGCTCCAGACTAGCAGTTCTTGTGCTGACGTTGCGTCCAGAAGCAGTTTGAAACTTGGTAGTCAGTGTTGCAACCGAGGACAGGCGATTTTTATGCGCTTCAGCACTCGGTGGTTCCATTCTGTGAGCTTATGTGGCCTACCTCTTCGTGGCTGAGCCGTTGTTGGTCCTAGACGTTTCCACTTCACAATAACTGCAATTACAGTTGGGCGGAAATTTGACGAACTGACTTATTGAAAAGGGTCATCTTATGATGGTGCCACGTTGAAAGTCACTGAGCTCTTCAGTAAGGCCATTCTACTGCCAATGTTTGTCTATGGAGATTGCATGGCTGTGTGCTCGATTTCATACGTCTGTCAGCAACGGGTGGGGCTGACATAGCCAAATCCACTAATTTGAAGGAGTGTCCACATACTTTTGTATATACATTGGATGGTGCCCTCATTGATCATGTCCCAGCTGAGAAATTATCTGGGTATCTGGATTGACGGAAAAGGCTAATTGAGGACCTTTTTACTGAAGGGTGTGTTTGTTTCCTATGAATGTGTTTTGCATTTTGTGTATTGATGTGTATATTGGTGTGTATACAGGGCTGATCTGTGAAAGAGACCTTCGTCTCAGCATGACACCCTGTCAAAATGAGGGTTAAAAGGGAAAGCTATAGTGTTTTGGCATGTAGTGTATGTTTGCATCTGATCTGACATCGCTTTTTTCCAATTTTCATTGTTCCACAATCAGGGGAGGAGCAGAGGCCTGGCGCCCGCCCGGTTCCCGACTCCGAGGGCCTTATCCCTGATGTGTTGGATGTGGGCACCCCCTTCTACCAGGATGGCCAGCTGCAGGTCCGGGTCTACTGGCAGAGGAGCACAGGTATGCAGGGAGAAACCTAGACACAGCCACACACGCATGAATGAACGCACTCATAGGCACATACACACGCACGCACGCAAGCACACACACACACACATTTGATTTGGCCTTTGATAAGAACAGCAGTGCTGCTGAGGAAATAATCCTCTAACCACCACCTCCCTATCGTGATGTAAACAGAGAGATTATCGTAAATGTACAGGCTGCTTGTGGGTAATTAAACAAACAAAAGGCTGCTTTCTTACCAGCTGTTAAGATGCACAGAAGTACATCCTGAATCCTGTTCATGCAGGAACATGAGCACAGTAAGCTAGCACCGCTGACTCACTGGGCTACCCAGAGCACACACACTGGGCTACCCAGAGCACACACACTGGGCTACCCAGAGCACACACACTGGGCTACCCAGAGCACACACACTGGGCTACCCAGAGCACACACACTGGGCTACCCAGAGCACACACACTGGGCTACCCAGAGCACACACACTGGGCTACCCAGAGCACACACACTGGGCTACCCAGAGCACACACACTGGGTTACCCAGAGCACACACACTGGGTTACCCAGAGCACACACACTGGGTTACCCAGAGCACACACACTGGGCTACCCAGAGCACACACACTGGGCTACCCAGAGCACACACACTGGGCTACCCAGAGCACACACACTGGGCTACCCAGAGCACACACACTGGGTTACCCAGAGCACACACACTGGGCTACCCAGAGCACACACACTGGGTTACCCAGAGCACACACACTGGGCTACCCAGAGCACACACACTGGGTTACCCAGAGCACACACACTGGGCTACCCAGAGCACACACACTGGGCTACCCAGAGCACACACACTGGGCTACCCAGAGCACACACACTGGGCTACCCAGAGCACACACACTGGGTTACCCAGAGCACACACACTGGGCTACCCAGAGCACACACACTGGGCTACCCAGAGCACACACTGGGCTACCCAGAGCACACACACTGGGTTACCCAGAGCACACACACTGGGTTACCCAGAGCACACACACTGGGCTACCCAGAGCACACACACTGGGCTACCCAGAGCACACACACTGGGCTACCCAGAGCACACACTGGGCTACCCAGAGCACACACACTGGGTTACCCAGAGCACACACACTGGGTTACACAAAGAGCCAACTGAGGAACAGCTTTTCTTACATTTTGCATCAAATAATCTGTTCTGTCTGAACAAGTTGAGCTTTATTGTCCTTATTTTGAAAGGACAATGTGTGCTTCATCACCAGTGTTATTCGACAAATCGGCAGTTGATGATGAATGATTATTGATTTATACTACTTTCAATTTCTCTCAGATCCCACTGTAGTTCGGTATCGTGTCCAGTGGGTACCAGAGTACTGTGGACACAGCCAGACCAAAGGAGTGGACAATATCATCACACAGGTAACCAGTTTCATTCAGCCATACAACCGATTTATGGTGAAACAAGTTATGGTGAAACTTCAAGTAAGGCAAAGGGTATTTATCTCTATTGGAGTTACAGTATAGGCTGCTCTCATCATATCTGTGTCCGCTGTCTTTAACCTCTTATAGGAGGGCTTTGCCAGCCTCCCCGGCCTGCTCTTCTCCTGTAAGTACAGAGTGAACCTCCAGCCACTGGGTACTAAGGGACGTGCCCAAGCAGAAACCACCTTCTTCTTTACCCCCTCCTGCGCCAGCATCAGGGCCAAGAGCCCCAAACACATAGCCTGTCCCGGCCAGGAAGGTGAGACACCACTGACCACCCAAAGACCACTTTGGACACTTTGTCATTGACCTAGTGACCCTTCAGTTCACATGTCCATTGGTGTACCTCTCTATGTTTGAGATGAACTACATTGAAGTCAGACTGAAACACTGATCTACATATCACCTTGCATCCTAAATGACTCGTCATTATGTGATCAAGATTTGCAATTCTGCGCATTGCTTTGCTCAAACTGGTCTCCTCAAACACTCTTTATGTTTGTCCCATAGGAACTCCTCCTCCGAAGGTGCTGTCCAAGGCAGAGAACCTGACCGCCTCCTTCATGGCCCACAAGGGTAACGTCACAGCTGTGTTTACATGGGAGGTGTCTGCGCCACTTCCACCCCGACAGCTCCACGGGTTCCAGGTCACATGGGCGGAAGTGACCTCAGCCAGTCGCCATAACAACCTTCCCAACAGCCTAATCTCACAGTCCCAGATACTACCACCAGTAAGTCCATCAGTATAAAACCAAATAGTGCTGTCCCACCAGGCACAGACGTCATTTCAGCGTCTTTTCCACGTTGGTTCAACATAATTTCATTGAAATGACGTGGAAACAAAGTCGATTCAACCAGTGTCTCCACAGTGGGGTACCACCATAACTGGAAACCCATATCAACTCAATGAATTAGCCCACCTTTATGCAACAAATCTGACCATTTGTCTCAGGAAATCAAAATTCCAATTAAAAAAAAAAAATCCAAGTATTCCATTTTCACAAATTCCCATGATTTGTTGCAGTTTAAATAAGTAGTTTCACGGCAAAAGGGGGGGGGGGGGGTGTAGTAGAGTAAGGTGACCAAAACATCCATATAGGAAAAAGCCAACCAGCTCCCCCTTTTAACAGTTAATGAGCCCCTGTATTGTTATCTTCCCTCTTCTGTCAGGAGCGTAATGTCCTGGTAGTGTCAGGTCTGCAGCTAGCCACCCTCTACAGGCTGGACATCCAGGTGATTGGAGCCGGAGGAGAGGGTCCTGCCACCACCAAGACTTTTTGCACTCCCGACATCTCACCAGTCCTGCAGCACAGTAAGATCATGGATTGGATTATCTTGCTCTTTTCCAGACGCTAAAAGAGATTTATGATGTTGCAGTCTGACTAGGGTTGCAAAAGCAGAGTATATTACTGGAAACTTTCAAAGTCTACCAGTAAACTACTATAATTTTGTAACTTTCAAGAAATGTATGGAATTTTACCATATGACATCTAGTGGCCTTTTGGGGTACTGCTGACTATCTCTGGCCCTCTGCATGGCCTCATGTAAAATATATTACAACAAATTCAATAAGATGATTTTAAAATAAATAAATGAATGACAAAGCTATAAAACTTTATTCTAAATATAACTTAGTAAATGTATGTGTTTAATGTAAGGATTTCAGCATGAACTATCCTTTCTATTTTTTACTCACTTACTTATTTGACTATATCAACATGTTTTTGCTGTAAATGTTTTGGGTACAAACTGGTTGTAGTGAAAAAAATACAATAGTTGGAGGAGTTGCAGAGTTCACTGAAAATAACGCCATTGTTGATTAGATGCTTTTTTTTCATTAATTAGGCTCTTTTCTCTTGAACCATGTGGTCTATCCACTAGAAACTCATGGACAATATGAACTCAAATATAATAAATGTATACTTTATATATGAATACAAATATGTTTTGGTTATTCAAGTATAAATCACTATAGTTTCCATAGATTATCTGTTAATTGCCATTATTACTGAAGAATCTAGTAACTTTTGTAAATTACCGGTAGCTTTGCAACCCTAACTCTGACCATATTGTTGACTTGTTTGTCCTATCTCAGGACCTAGACTCAGGAACCATCACCAGCACCAGCCCAACATAGAGGCACTGAGAGATCAGCTGACCAGAGCTGACCAGACTGCACAGAACTAACCTCCCAGACTCAGGACACTAGAGAACGACCACCAACAGAAGGGAGAAAGGTTCTCTTTCAGACTCTACTCAGTCATGCCTCTACTGTTGTATGTACACTCTACCAATTAAATAAATTGCTAACAAGTAGCCCACCAATAAACAGTTCACACCAACCATTCAATAAGGAAATGCTTCTGAATGTTGCATGTGGATATGAGTCGTTATACAGTAGATTAAGATTCCTTAGAGACCTTGGCTTTGCATGTAAAATCCTAGTGTTTCTGGCATGAAATGGTTTGTATTACAACCTTCCTCTCTCCGACAAATAGACAGTGACTTGTCACGGTTAATTAATACATTTTTTTATTTGACATTTTAATATGCTGAAGATGTCATTTTGTGCCCCAACTCATGTACTGTAAATGGTGTACATACAGTTAAGTCTATAATTTATTTATGTCTACAGTGGTTTATTTGTATGTATTACTGTACACATTTGTCTTTGTGTTACTTTTGACGGTGTATGTTCTTTCTAGTTCACCCTTTTGTAAACTGACATACCCTGTACAGAGATGTTTTAAGTCAAAGTAAATTCCATGTCAAAAAGCATTGTGTCTGTGCATAATTTTATACTGTATGGTTCAAAAGTCCATAGTTATAAACCAGAGAAAATGGACGACCATTGTGTTTCTATTGACATGATATCTTGTTTGGTGTGCAAACAAAAGGTTAGCTGTTGAAACACAGGTCTCCTGGGGGCATGTGGAAACACAAACACACACACCACCAGGCAACGCAGTCTGTCAGCGTTCTATACCCATGGTGCATGGCTTCACACTTGTTCCCATTCAACCCAACCAACTGGGTCTCTGTGTTTCTGCCTGTCTAACTACACTATGTGTGCACATGCACCTGAATGTGACTGCTATGGTTTCTCTCTCTATTTTACATCTTCGGGGTCCTTTTACCTGTTTATTTTTTATCTTATGAGGGAGTTGTTGGTTCAAGCGTCGAAGCCATGCTTACTGATATGTTAATGCTGATTTAATTTGCTGTCTGTAACCCCGTTTCCATCCACAGATTTAATGCGAGTAAAGTCGTAACTATATTTTTTAAAAGAATGACAGCTGTGATGGATGCAGGAATTTACGGTAAAATTGTAATAATGCCGACAGATAATTTGTTCGTTCGACATGGTGGGATCTTTTTGTTTCGGTAAAATGTATTATACAACAAATGGTGGTGGAAACGCCTTTAATGCGCAATTAATGGTAAAATAGCCATCATATGAAAGTAAACTTGTGGTCCTGCCAGTAATATTTGGGAAACCTGGCAGTTTAAGTTAGGCTAAATATTAAATTAATAATGAATGTTCAATATTTCTAATTTCAATAGCTCCTTGGTCATGTGACCTACTGACCGCAAACTAGGTTCAGAATGTCCACTGACTACCCTTATATAGTCAGTGGACTATATTTATTCAATTTTCCTGGATCTAATACATATTAGCATTTTACATACATTCATAAGTGTAATAATTTTTTATGACATACTGTGAAAAACTCTCTTGGCTGCTGGCTCTGTCGCTTTCAGACATGCGCAGAGCAGACTGAAAGGGAAGGGTAGCTCTTGACTTGAACCACAGGGGTTCTCTGTAAAGAGAGACTAATCCAAAAGGCACAGACACACCCCTTGACTTTCAATTGGCACCCTTGACTTGTATGTATTCTCTCCTGATTGGTCTCTGTGGTGCTTAGTCAATGGGAACTCCGTTGCTGGCCCCATCATAACGTTTTTTACAGTCTGGCAGTCTGACTCAAGTGCCAGAGGGATGAGGAGAGACATCCTCCTTTGTATTTATGTGAATAAATATATCCTAACACTTTGGATCCTATTCTTGGACAGTTAGAAGACACAATGCGTCAATGCAACAAACAAAAAAAAGGAAAAATGACTAATTACTGTCCATGAGTAACCTCAACCTTGTGGGTCTGTGGGTGTTTGGGCCAATAAAGTGCCAACTCTTCTACCACTGACTAGTCTCTCATGCCCCTATGAACAGGGACACAGGGCAATAGTTTTTAATCTAAACCAGCACTTTTTTACTGGAGAACACTGACCCCAAATTGGGGCTCTTTTCTTGACACACTTTAATACACTTTGGTGCTTACAATTCATTCTCTATTGTCATAGACTTGGTGGGCACTGTCATCTGTGACCTATGTGATATGACTTTCTTTAAGCACGTACTGATGAACCTGCCACTTAATATTTTTTTCTTAAAGTCTACAAACACTCTACATTTATTCACTCTGTGATAGGGTTGGATCCTATATGCTACTTGTATTATTCTCCTGTAAATGGTTCAGTGCCGATAATTTAGGCTGTGTAGAATGGGGCATAAAGGAAATTACCTCTACTAGATTATAGTGATAAGGAAATCATCATACAGTTTTGGCATGTGTATTCGTTTGCCTATAACTAATCAGAATTCCATTATGTTTACATAAAAAAAGAGAATACTTCAAAATGAGAAGATCCTGCCATGGAAAAGATGACGGGGTGGAAAGGAGGGGAAATAACTCCCACCATGCAGCAGGACACCTTCAGCTGCGGGGGTCTTTGTATTGCAGGTTTGATAGTTTTTTTTTTTACCTTTATTTTACTAGGCAAGTCAGTTAAGAACAAATTCTTATTTTCAATGACGGCCTAGGAACAGTGGGTTAACTGCCTGTTCAGGGCCAGAACGACAGATTTTGTACCTTGTCAGCTCGGGGATTTGAACTTGCAACCTTTCGGTTACTAGTCCAATGCTCTAAACACTAGGCTACACTGCCGCCCCAGTTATGTTTTCAATGATGAATGGTTAGCTGTTATATGGCAATTAGGTCAAAAACTCTATTTTATTTGTTGGTGTAGATGGCCAAGGAAGTTGGACAGAACTTCCCCTGTCAAATTAATATAGAACCTTCACAAAAACACATGGAGCAACTGCGAAAAGAAATGGCTGAGGATATACTAAAAATGTCTGGTATGTAATGACATTTCATTCAAAGTAAATGTAAATTATTTATTTTTATTTAGTTGTGTGGAACAGCCATATGTTCAGTTCATGCTTATGATGTCAGAGTTCAACAAGGCCAACACCTTCTTCATGTGTGCCACTGATAAAGAACCTGGATGTGGCTGAAAGACTGACTGGGTTAGTAACTTTATTTAACATGTTTATAATCTTTTGACAACAGTGACGTCATGTAAGACAATTTATGATATAACACAATGGATGGCTAATTCACCATACCGCATTAATATTTGATATTATTTATAGCGTGTTATGCTTTGTTTTGTTTCAGATTGAATGTTTTACATGCCAATGGTGGTTCCACGTGCTGTGCCTAGGAATGAAGACAAACGAGCTCAACAGAGTGAAGAACACAAACGGGAAGGGCAATCTTTGTTGTTGTAAATGTATGCTATACCCCATCCACACTGAACAGGGTCTAAAATGTACATCAACCAGGGATAAAGAGGAAGTTAACACTGAAATGTTTTGTACTTATTTGAAGTAAAGTGTCTGTTGACATGTTGGAAAAGATTAAAGGTCTACAATTTCTGTTTAATTTGTCAATATTCCATTTTTATTCATTGTTTTACTGGCCACCATTACTGTGGTTACATGTTCAGTATATGTATTGACCAGCTAACCCACTGCAGCCTAACTCACAAGCTCACTCTCCATCCCTGCTTTGGACAATTAATAATATGACTCTCGTACTTTGCCCTTTTCCTTTATTGGTTATATGAACGATGAAATGAGATATTATCTGTCTCTCTCCTATTGTGTACCGCTGTTAAATACTGTGGAAAAATAAAGAAGTGGGAAAATAAGTACTTTGAACTACCAATTATTATAGATAAATATTTAAGAAAAGGGTAAACACAATACTGGACTGAACCCCCTAATTGTCAAACTAATATTAATGTACAACAATATAGAAGATACATGACTTGAGGTTACGCAGTATGGGTGTATATTCACTGCATGCTACTTAGGTGTGTAATTGACATGACTAGGAGCTATTAAAATGTAAAACTATGAAAAATGTATGTTACACTGAGTGATTTTACAGTGCACAAACAAGAGTGTGCAATATATAAGGTTAGTCCGTGGACATTCTGAAGTTTATTTGACCAAGGAGCTATTGAAATTGTTAAGTTAGAAAAATTCATGTAAAATCTTGTGAGATGAGAATGGACAAACTAAAAGGTGTGCAATATGTAGGCCCACTGACAGTACATTCTGAACCTTGTTTGAGTCCAGTAGGTCACATGACCAAGGAGCTATTGAAATTCGAATACAAAAAAGTTTGTACTTTGTTTACGCTCCCTAACTAATTGAACTAGGAATACAAAATGCTGTTTACATTTCCACATGTTTATTAGCTTTGGAAAGCGAATTAATGTAAAAATCGTGAAAATAACACCTGTGCAATGTTGTGCGCAATTTTTTCCAACATCGTGACACTTATTTGGAGTCTGTGGCTCAAGTAGTTTGAAAGCGCGATTGTTTATTTAAAAAATAAATAATAATTAAAAAAATATATAATAACACGTTTGAAAGCTCGAATATCCGTCGAATATCTCATTTGAAACTGTGTTTATTTATTTGGACTGCAATCCGAGGTGCAGTTAACTCTAATGAATGTTTCCTTTGCAGCAGAGTTAAAAAACAACAACATCTTTTTACTAGGCAAGTCAATTAAGAACAAATTCTTATTAACAATGACGGCCTACCCTGGCCAAACCCTAATCCGGACGACACTGGGCCAATTGTGCACCGCCCTATAGGACTCCCAATCATGGCCGGTTGTGATGCAGCCTGGAATCCAACCAGAGTCTGTAGTGACGCCTCCAGCACTGAGATGCAGTGCATTAGACCGCTGCCCAACTCAGCAGCCCAAGAGGTAACTCTGGGTCGTGCTTTTCTGTAGCGGTCCTCATGAGAGCCAGTTTCATCATAACGCTTGATTGTTTTTGCAACTGCATATTTTCTGGTGTGACTGACCTTCATGTCTTAAAGTAATGATGGGCTGTAGTTTCTTTTTGCTGACTTGAGCTGTTCTTGCCGTAATATGGACTTGGTCTTTAAGAAAATAAGGCTATCTTCTGTATACCACCCCTACCTTGTCACAACACAACTAATTGGCTCAAATATATTAAGAAGGAAAGAAATTCCACAAATGAACTTTTAACAAGGCACACCTGTTCATTGAAATGCATTCCAGGTGACTACCTCATGAAGCTGGTTGAGAGAATGCCATGAGTGTGCAAAGCTGTCATCAAGGCAAAGGGTGGCTACTTCGAATAATCTCAAATATCAAATGTATTTTGATTTGTTTAACACTTTCTTGGTTACTACATGATTCCAGCAACGGTCCCCGGTCCGGAGCCTCCAGCGACGACCTCCTGTCCGGAGCCCCCAGCGACGGTCCCCAGTCCGGGGCCTGCAGTGAAGGTCCCCAGTCCAGAGGCGCCACCAAAGTGGGGGGAGCCAGAGGTGGAGCAGGGTCTGCGTCCCGCACTAGAACCGCCACAGAAGTAGATGCCCACCCGGACCCTCCCCTATAGATTCAGGTTCTGCGGCCGGAGTCCGCACCTTTGAGGGGGGGGTTACTGCCACGCCCTGGCCATAGAGAGGTTTTTATTCTCTATTTTGGTTAGGACAGGGTGTGACTAGGGTGGGCATTCAAGTTTCTTTAATTCCATGTTTTCTGTTTCTATGTTTTGGCCGGGTATGGTTCTCAATCAGGGACAGCTGTCTATCATTGTCTCTGATTGGGAATCATACTTAGGCAGCCAGTTTTTCCACCTTAGTTGTGGGTAGTTGTCTGTGTTAGTGGCCTGTCTGTGTTAGTGGCCTCAGATTCACGTTTGTTTTTGGTGTTTCTTGTTTTGTTGGCAACATTCTTAATAAAGGATCATGTACGCTCACCACGCTGCACATTGGTCCAGTCATTTTCAAGATGACGTTCGTGACACTTGAATTTATTTTAATGTGTCAATATGGCTATATTGTAAATGTTTTGCCACCAAACTGGTGGCTGTAGTGAAAAAGTAATTAGTTGGAAGAGTAACAGAGATAATTGATTATAATTCCATTATTGATTAGATCCTTTTTTCATTAATTAGGCTATTTTCTCTTTAACTATATGGTCTATCTACTAGAAACGCATGGACAATATGGACACAGATAAAATTTATGACTCTGCTATGGTCTCATGGTCTCTCTCTCTCTCTCCCTCTCTCTCTCTCTCTCTCTCTCTCTCTCTTACGCCTGGCCGCAAAACCTTTACCTGTTTATTTTTATCCTATGAGGGAGTTGGTTCACACATTGAAGAAAGCCCTCCTTGCTGCTCTTTATGCTAATGCAGATATCATTTGCTGTCTATGGCATGTAATGGTGTAAAACACTTGTATGAACAGTAAACAGCTGAATGCTCTTGTAAACACTGTACTGAAAGTCTATTTAGTATAAGGAAAGAATGTCCTTGCTGTGAACATAATCAACTCTATCCAGCTCCAACCTGGTTCAGGATTAATGACTGTGTTTTAATACCGTGATCCCTCTATGCCCAAACACGTCTATGACCTTCCCTAGAGAGGTCATAGGAGAGATCAAGAGAGATGAGGCAGAAACATAGAGGGAGAGATGGAAAAAGAGAGGAAGGAAGGAAGGAAGGAAGGAAGGAAGGAAGGAAGGAAGGAAGGAAGGAAGGAAGGAAGGGACAACATGGGATTTATATGAAAGTTTAGACGGTGTGGTTAAAATATTAAAATATATTTCTCATATTTCTTTAACTTTTAGCACATAGCAACTAACTTCAAAACCTAGCAACCAATTAACATGCCATCATGCTTAGGGTCATGTACAAAAATGCTGGGCAATGCCACCATCCACAGGGCATGAGTGGTCACTAAATGTTTTGATGAGCATTTAAACGATGTAAACCATATGCCATGGCTGTCTAAGTCACCAGATCTCAACCCAATTGAACACTTGTGGGAGATTCTGGAGCGGCACCTTAGACAGTGTTTTACAACCCATCAACAAAATACCAAATGATGGAATTTCGCATGGAATAATGGTGTCGCATCCTTCATAGAGTTCCAGACAATTGTAGAATCTATATCAAGGTGCAGTGAAGCTATACTGGCTTGTTGTGGCCCAACGCCCTATTAAGACACTTTAGGTTGGTGTTTCCTTTATTTTGGCAGTTACCTGTATATTAACGTGTAAACGGAGGCTGTTTTCCCAAACACAAAATCTTGTGTGGTTTAGATTAATTTATTCAAACCAACTCCTCAGAGTCTACTTCAAAGCAGCTCTTGCATGTTTTTTAAAAAATTGGCCAATGAGAAGTATATGTTTAAATGACTCAAATTTTAGGGCCTTTCTCTGACACCGCCTGGAATGAGGGCTTGTTCGGCCCTCCTTTTCTTGTACGATCATCTCCTTTGTCTTGATCATGTTGAGGTTGTTATCCTGGCACCACACTGCCATGTCTCTGACCTCCTCCCTATAGGCTGTCTCATCATTGTCGGTGATCAGGCCTACCACTGTTGTGTCATTGGAAAACTTAATGATAGTGTTGGAGTTGTGCTTGGCCATGCAGTCATGGGTGAACAGGGAGTACAGGAGGGGACTGAGCATGCACCCCTGAGGGGCCTGTCATACCAAATAATGTCCCCCGGCCAAATAGTGTCCCCCTCTATGTCACAATGGGATTCTATGAGTTATAACTTCTGTTGCTAGGGGTGTTGCTAGAACGTGCTACATTCTGACCGGATTACATAATGAACCAAAACGTCCTTTGCTATGCTGATTGCCTGGTAGCCTCATAGTGGTCATGAAAGAAGGAGGACGCTGGCAGTTCTAGTTTTATTTCACCTCAGAAGTGCTCGTTCAGTCCGTGCAAAATTATTACCTCAAAATTGCTCTCCAAGGACAATGTTTTTGACAGTGACAACCTGCTGACTACCTGCTGCTTCAGAAGACCGAAAAGACTGGAAAGAGAACATTATTTCATCACCATATATTTGTCTTTATATAAGAAAATATTGTTAAATAGGAATAAATAATTGAATCTGTTTTTATATTGATTTCATATTGACTGCTAGCTACTTAATTACCTCAGCCACACAGTTTTATTTAGCTAACGTTATATAAGTTAGCTAGCTAACTGTTATTGTAGGAGCATTCTGTTTATCGAGCTATCTAACTGTTATTGTAGCTGCTCTCTGTTTCTATGTAGCTTGCACTTTAATGGCATCCCTCGAGGAGATTTTCTTTTATCTTTCCAACCAGGTGAAGTTCTATGAAGGCAGCACTGATCTCGACTAGAGGCGCAACATTCGTAGGGGGGGCAGAGAAGTTCACAACTCAGGGTAATGTTAACGTTAAGCAGTTAATTTATATTACTGTTACATATAACTGGAAGGATTTATGTAGAACCATTTAACAACCATTTTTCATCTAGCTAACGTTATTCGATGGCGCTGGAGGGGAAGGCTGCCGTCTTATCGGCTCTTAACCAACCATGCTATTTTGATAGTTTTTTTTGCGTTGTTCATAACTTGTTTTGTACATAATGTTGCTGCTACCGTCTCTCATGACCGAAAACAGATTTGGGACATCCGATTACTCACCTCAAACTGGACGAAGAGTTCTTCTTCAATGAGTCGGACGGGAGGGATATACTACTACAGACACCCGACCAGGCCCAGATCCCCGTGATTCGCTGGAGAAGGAAACTGAGATTTTGTGGAAAAAGATCACGGTGCCTTGTGAGGATCAGGCGACGAGTGGCTAATCTGCCCTTGCCTTCCGTCCTGCTAGCTAATGTTCAATCGCTGGAAAATAAATGGGATGAGCTGAAAGCACGTAAATCCTACCGGGACATTAAAAACTGTAATATCTTACGTTTCACCGAGTCGTGACTGAATGACGACATTAAGAACATAGAGCTGGCGGGTTATACACTCTATTGGCAGGACAGAACAGCACCCTCTGGTAAGACATGGGGTGGGGGCCTATGCATATATGTGAACAACAGCTGTTGCATGATATCTAAGGAAGTCACAAGGTTTTGCTCGCCTGAGGTAGAGTATCTCATGATACCACACTATCCACCTAGAGAATTTTCATCAGTATTTTCGTAGCTGTCTACATACCACCACAGACCGATGCTGGCACTAAAACCATGCTCAATGACCTGTATACCACCATAAGCAAACAGGAAATCGATCATCCAGAGGCGGCGCTCCTAGTGGCCGGGGACTTAAATGCAGGGAAACTTAAATCAGTTTTACCTCATTTCTATTAGCATGTTAAATGTACAACCAGAGGGGAAAAAATCTAGACCACCTTTACTCCACACACAGAGAAGCGTACAAAGCTATCCCTCACCCTCCATTTGGCAAATCTGACCAAAATTGTGTCCTCCTGATTCCTGCTTACAAGAAAAAATTAAAGCAGGAAGCACCAGTGACTCGGTCTATAAAAAAGTGGTTTGATGAGGCAGATGTTAAACTACCGGACTGTTTTACTAGCACAGACTGGAATATGTTCCGGTTTTCTTCCGATGGCATTGAGGAGTACACCACATCAGTCACGGACTTTATCAATAAGTGCATCGAGGACGTTGTCCCCACAGTGACTGTACGTACATACCCCAACCAGAAGTCATGGATTACAGCAACATTTGCACTGAGCATTTGCACTGAGCTAAAGGCTAGAGCTGCGGGACTGTATCCCTGAAGCTTACAAAAAATCCCGCTATGCCCTCCTACGAACCACCAAACAGGCAAAGCATCAATACAGGACTAAGATCGAATCGTACTACACTAGCTCCGACGCTTGTCAGATGTGGCAGGGCTTGCAAATCATTACAGACTACAAAGGAAAGCACAGCCGAGAGCTGCCTAGTTACACAAGCCTACCAGACAAGCTAAATAACTTCTATACTCACTGCGAGGCAATTAACACTGAAACATGCATGAGAGCATCAGCTGTTCCGGACGACTGTGTGATCATGCTCTCCGCAGCCGATGTGAGTAAGAGCCTCAAACTGTTCAACATGCACAAGGCCGCAGGGTCAGATGGATTACCAGGATGTGTACTCCGAGCATACGCTGTCCAACTGGCAAGTGTCTTCACTGACATTTTCAACCTCTTCCTGTCTGAGTCTGTAATACAAACATGTTTCAAGCAGACAATCATAGTCCCTGTGCCCAAGAACACTAAGGTAACCAGCCTAAATGACTACTGAACCATGGCACTCACGTCTGGAGCCATAAAATGCTTTGAAAGGCTGGTCATGGTTCACATCAACATCATTATCCCAGAAACCCTAGACCCACTCCAATTTGCATACCACCCAAACAGATTCACAGATTATGCAAATTCTATTGCACTCCACACTGCCCTTTCACACCTGGACAAAAGGAATACCTATGTATGTGAGAATGCCATTCATTGACTACAGCTCAGCGTTCAACACCATAGTGCCCTTAAAGCTCATCACTAAGCTAAGGACCCTGGGAATAAACACCTCCCTCTGCAACTGGATCCTGGACTTCCTGATGGGCCACCCCCAGGTGTTAAGGGTAGGTAACAACACATCCGCCACGCTGATCCTCAACACGGGGGCCCCTCAGGGGTGTGTGTTCAGCTCCGTCCTGTACTCCCTGTTCACTCATGACTGCATGGCCAGGCACAACTCCAACACCATCATTATGTTGCTGATGACACAGCAGTGGTAGGCCTTACATTACATTCCCAAGTTTCTGGGTTGTTTTGGGTTTGTTTGTGTGTATATATATATATATATGTGTGTGTTTATTTCAGGAAATGGCTTCCTAGATTCCAAAGCAGCTGATTGGGAAGGTGACAAGGCCTAACAGTGGGAAGGTAGTTAAGGTAGGAGAGGGGGCTCTTTAAATTGAACTTTCTTTGCTTTGGTTCCATCCAGCCCCTTTTCCCCAAATGACCATGTGAAGGAAGAACAAATTACCTGTTAACGGTAATATTCTCTGCCTCTGTCATCCTTACCTGCACCTACAGTCACATACCTCTTTCGTGTAGCAGGGTGTTGCGTTCCTTCCTCCAAGAGGTGTGCGTAACAGCCTGATCACCGGCAACGATGAGACAGAATATAGGGAGGAGGTCAGAGACCTGACCGTGTGGTGCAAGGACAACAACCTCTCCCTCAACGTGATCAAGACAAAGGAGATGATTGTGAACTACAGGAAAAAGAGGACCGAGCACGCCTCCATTCTCATCAACAGGGATGTAGTGGAGCAGGCTGAGAGGCGTCCACATCACCAACAAACTAACAAACAAGCACACCAAGACAGTCGTGAAAAGGGCACGTCAAAACCTATTCCCCCTCAGGAGACTGAAAAGGTTTAGCATGGGTCCTCAGATCCTCAAAAGTTTTACAGCTGCACCATCGAGAGCATCCTGACGGGTTGCATCACTGCCTGGTATGGCAACTGCTTGGCCTCCGTCCACAAGGCACTACAGAGGGTAGTTCCAATGGCCCAGTACATTCTTGCTATCCAGGACCTCTATACCAGGCGATGTAAAAAAAAAAGACTCCAGTCAAAGCCAAAGACTCCAGCCACCCTGGTCATAGACTGTTCTCTTCTACCGCACAGCAAGCGGTACCAGAGCGCCAAGTCTAGATTCAAGAGGCATCTAAATAGCTTGTAACCCCAAGCCTTAAGACTCCTAAACAGCTAATCAAATTGCTACCCAGACTATTTGCATTGCCCTCCCCCTCCTGGAACGCTGCTGCTACTCTCTGTTTATTATCTATGCATAGCCAATTAAATAACTATACCTACATGTACATATTACCTCAACACCGGTGCCCCTGCACATTGAAATTGACTCTGTACCGGTACCCCCTGTATATAGCCACGCTATTTTTATTTACTACTGCACTTTAATTATTTGTTATTCTTATCTCTTATTTTCATTAAACTGCATTGTTGGTTAAGGGCTTGTAAGTAAGCATTTCACTGTATTCTGTGCATGTGACAAATACAATTTGTGTTGGTCATCTACACGTCGCTAGCTATACAGCTATCACAGTGAGGTATCTAGCTACAAGTCAACCCTAATCAATCAAATGGATAGGTGTAAACAATTATGGTAACTCCAACTGCCCTTAACTAGGTGTCACTAGGTGACAGAGAGACCCATACAGAAAGAGGTAGAGGAAGAAAGTGACAGAGGGGGAGAGAGTGGTGGAAGAGAGAGATGGAGAAAGAGAAACAGCAGTGCACATTTACTTTGCCTAACAAGTTGAACCTACATGGGATGGCCAGCCACACAGGAGGGTGATTTTCACTAAGGAGAAGGAGGCCGTGCTGACAGAGATGCATGTTGGACATTTTATTATGAAATATATTTGCATTTATTTCTGTTATCAATCAAGGTGAGACTGAACATCAACAAGTCGCAGGATAAGCAGAAGGAGAGCTACCGGAGGAGAATCGAGAAGGGGACCAAGTGCTTCGACATCTGGGCGAATGACTTGGTTTGGTTGAAGGACGAAAGGAAGTCGAGACCTGGGAAACCTTGCTGCTCTTTCGCTCCTAGCTGGGGTCATCATCCGTCAGGGTTGATGAAATATAAAAAAATCTCATAACCATTTGAATTTGCACACAAAATAACCTGAAGCTAGTTTTAGTTTTCCTAGCATTTTTCTCTCTTTATGTCTTCATAAGGGTTACCTCGGTGGAAGCCAACTATCTTCTCCAGTTGGAGCAGTTGGACACTTCCAACTGTTCCGTCACACTCCTGGTTAGACTATTTTACAGTTGATCATGCTCAAGCTCTTTTGCAGGTGCAGCAAAAGGTTTGTCCAGATAGTCAATCTCAAGGCTAACTACTCCATCACGGTAAGTAGCCTTCGCTGCCAGGTAGGTACTGTTAAGTATGACTCCAGTGGTCAGAACACAACCCCAGAATTTCTCTCACAACTGACTGTTCAGTTGCCCAGTTCCTTACTGGTCCATAACCCCTTCTCCCTAACCATTAATCTCTCCTTAACCAAATCAAATTTTTAGGTCAGGTTTGGTATGGAATTGGACATTGGTTTCTAGTTAGTGTTTACATATCTGGAGGTTCTAGATTTGTGTATGTAATATGGCAGAAGTATACCAGAGTCCAATACACAGCAGGGTTGAGTCATCACCATATTGCTGCACCTATCCAAGCCCCATCAGGTCAAACACTACAAAGATAGAGTCAGGGGTTAAAGTCCTTAATTAAAAACAAAATCCTTCTCTCTGCCTATACCTTGACATGGTGAGAGAGCTTCCAAATAAACCAGGCCCATGTTATTGAACCCCTGACTGAGACTGGCTGCCTGTCAAGGACAAGTGGCTGGAAAAACTAGCTGCAGCAGTTGACCGAGCATCTCCTGATTCTGTCTGTTTCCTCTCTCCTCATCCTTTAACTCTTTCTCTTCTCTCCCTTCAGACGAAATTCTGCATGTAGTGACGTCTGATTGCCCAACAATCTGCCCACTCATCCCATCCCCTCCATCTCATTACATTATCTAAAGCTACTGTTATTGTCATTATCTGCTAATAAAGTTTGCTAGCCATATCACACTGGGCATATAATATGTGAGATACATAGATGAACTAAAAACCACTAGCACTCAGAACAAAGAGAGCCACAATGCCTGGACTTTGCAGTTTCCCTTTTCAAATCCCCCTTTCCCGAGACTGCCTGTTGAGAACAAGTGACAGGGAGAACCTCCCATCCACACAGCAGCCACCTCTTAGGTCCACACACCAGAATGAGGTATTTCAGTCTGATTGCCATGTGAGTGTACCCCCAAAAAACCTGTGAAAATAAATGAAATGACACAACTCTTTCAAACAACTATCACATTTGATGTATTCAAACCTTAAATATTACCAGGATGGTTTTCACAGCTGTTTCACAAGGTGTTCATCATTGTAAGTTGTACAGTATTTATTTGTTCCTCATTATTCATTGTTGTATCCTAGGAC
This sequence comes from Oncorhynchus masou masou, assembly GCF_036934945.1. Lineage (NCBI taxonomy): Eukaryota > Metazoa > Chordata > Actinopteri > Salmoniformes > Salmonidae > Oncorhynchus > Oncorhynchus masou. The sequence continues at coordinate 70,665,339 of NC_088217.1, read as the reverse complement.
CTACAATAGATACATATATATTCAACCTACACGAATTTACTAATGAGCTATGCGAGATAGAACAAATAAATAAACATAATAGAGGAGTAGTGAAAAGAGATGATTTCCGTGTAGACAAGGGAAGGGCAGGTCACATTAAAAACACGACAGCCAGTCAAGCTGGGTATGAATCAAACACATTTGCATACGAATGGAGTGGAAATGAGCTGACTTCGTAATCTGTAAGGTACTTAACTTTAGTGTGTCAAGCAGATGACACGTTTTCGTTGCCATTTCAGACACGTAACAACGTTTAAGACATGGATTTCATGTAATGTTAACAAGGGACCAAAAAGTAGTTCATTCATGTTTCCATTTTATTAGCTATACAGAACTTTGAAATTGTCACGGACATCAGCCTTGTTTGCATAGCGATGATGAAAAGAAAGTCATTTAGGCTGTAATGATCTCCAAAATTCTGATCATTAGGTCATCACACCGTTGATATAGCAATGGATGCTAATAGTTTATCGAATCCCATTGTGACATAGAGGGGGACACTATTTGGCCGGGGGACATTATTTGGCACGACAGGTCCCCATGTTGAGGATCAGCATGGCGGATGTGTTGTTACCTACCCATACCACCTGGGGACATCCCGTCAGGAAGTCCAGGATCCAGTTGCAGAGGGAGGTGTTTAGTCCCATGGTCCTTAGTTTGGTGATGAGCTTTAAACCTGTCCCAGACCTGCTGTTTTCAACTCTCTAGAGACAGCAGGAGCAGTAGAGATACTCTCAATGATAGGCTATGAAAAGCCAACTGACATTTACTCCTGAGGTGCTGACTTGTTGCACCCTCGACAACTACTGTGATTATTATTATTTGACCATGCTGGTCATTTATGAACATTTGAACATCTTGGCCATGTTCTCTTATAATTTCCACCTGGCACAGCCAGAAGAGGACTGGCCACCCCTCATAGCCTGGTTCCTCTCTAGGTTTCTTCCTAGGTTTTGGCCTTTCTAGGGAGTTTTTCCTAGCCAGCCACCATGCTTCTACACCTGCATTGCTTGCTGTTTGGGGTTTTAGGCTGGGTTTCTGACAAGGTACAAATCTGTCGTTCTGCACCTGAACAGGCAGTTAACCCACTGTTCCTAGGCTGTCAATGAAAATAAGAATGTGTTCTTAACTGACTTGCCTGGTTAAATAAAGTTAAATAAAATAAATATCAGCTGATGTAAGAAGGGCTATATAAATACATTTAATTTGATTTAAGGACACTATGGAGTTGAACGCTGAGCTGTAGTTAATGAATAACATTCTCACGTAGGTGTTCCTTTTGTCCAGGTGGGTAAGGGCAGTGTGGAGTGCAATAGAGATTGTGTCATCTGTGGATCTTTGTGGTGGTATGCAAATTGGAGTGGACCTAGGGTTTCTGGGATAATGGTGTTGATGTGAGCCATGACCAGCCTTTCAAAGCACAAATGTAGTCATTTGGGCAGGTTACCTTGGTGTTCTTGGGCACAGGGATTATGGTGGCCTGCTTGAAACATGTTGTTATTACAGACAGAGAGAGGTTGAAAATGTCAGTGACGACACATGCCAGTTGGTCAGCACATGCTCGGGGTACACGTCCTGGTAATCCATCTGGCCCTGCGGCCTTGTGAATGTTGACCTGTTTAAAGATCTAACTCACATCGGCTACGGAGAGCATGATCACACAATCATCCGGAACAGCTGGTGCTCTTATGCATGCTTCAGTGTTGCTTGCCTCAAAGAGTGCTTAGAAGTCATTTAGTTTGTCTGGTAGGCTTGTGTCACTAGGCAGCTTGCAACTTTGCTTCCATTTGTAGTCTGTAATAGTTTGCAAGCCTGGCCGCATCCGACGAGCATCGGAGCTGGTGTTCAATCTTAGTCCTGTATTGAAGCTTTGCCTGTTTGATGGTTCGTCGGATTTCTTATAAGCGTCCGGGGTAGAGTGAGTGGTGCAGCGGTCTAAGGCACTGCATCTCAGTGCTAGAGGCATCACTACAGACCTTGGTTCGATTCCAGGCTGTATCAGAACCGGCCGTGAGTCCCAAAGGGCGGCACACAATTGGTCCGGGTTAGGGTTTGGCCGGGATAGGCCGTCATTTTAATTAAGAATTTGTTCTTAACTGACTTGCCTAGTTAAATAATGTAAAATAATAAAGAGTCCCGCTCCTTGAAATGAAAGAGGCTTCTGGTTGGGGTATATACGTACGTTCACTGTTGGGACGACGTCATTGATGCACTTATTGATGAAGCCAGTGACTGATGTGGTGTATTCCTCAATGCCGTCGGAGGAATCCCGGAACATATTCCAGTCTGTGATAGTAAAACAGTCCTGTAGCTTAACATCGGCGTCATCTGACCACTTTCGTATTGAGCGAGTCACTGGTACTTCCTGTTTTTGTTTTTGCTTGTATACTTACTGTAGTGTGTATATTGGTTATATCTTTATCCAATACACTATACACTAGAACCTTTCATGTAACTATAAATTATATAGTGTTTAATATTGATCCTACAACACATATAGACAGCAAGTATGTTATCCAAGTGGTTTGTGAGTGAGTGAATGAGTGAGTGATTGTCTTGCTTGTTGAGTAGTGAGCGCCAAAATGTACATGGTCAAGCAGGACTAGCAGATTAAATTAGAAACGTTCCTGTTTATTCTAATTAATAAAATGTCCTTGAAATGGAGTGGGATTTCCAATGTAATCTAATATGATGTGCTCTGGACTGTAAAGAGGGACCTCTCTCTCTGTCTCTCCCTTTCTCTCTCTCTGTGTCTCCCTTGCTCTCTCTGTTTCTTTCGCCCTTCTCTCTTCACCACCCTTCTCTCTCACTCTCCTCTTTCTTGCCCTCTCCTTCTCTCTTAGGGGACATGCATGATCTGCTGTGATGTGTGCTCAATATTGAGATGCTGGAAATTCTAATCCAGAGACACAGCCTGTCAGTAAGGGGGACAGTCCAAGGTCCAGACAGACCCACCATATCCCTCTAATAAAAGCAGAGATGATGCTGTGGGCTATCCCAGGGAGGTGGTTGTGGATGAGAAATGCATTATGTGTAATTTATGGCATGGTTTATAGCTCATTGTTTTTAAAAACTCAGCAATAGGGCAACAATGATTCATTGTACATGCAGCCATTTTTTATAGTGCTGCTATGCACTCATGCATAACGTATAGGGTTTAAACCATTTCCTATGATCACATTTTTAAAGCCCACCATGGTAACTGCATTTATTACCTGTAGAATGAATAGTAGCTTGAAGAGGTTTATGTGCCGTGCTGTTATGGAATATGTATGCGGTTAGGAACTACGGAGCAATGGCAACACCCCGTATAACAGTGGTGGGTGTTGGAGATGCTGTGTTGTCTGAATAACCCTGGCTGGGTTGATTAAGTGGGCTGGGAGTAAAATACTTCACCTTCACTCTTCATTGGACCTACAAAAACAATGAAACAGCAGACTTCACCTCGAGGCGTTCTCTGTCTCCCATTGTTTTGAAACGCTGTGTTGAAAGTCGTCAACTCACTCAACTCAGCTGTATTGTATCTTCCATCCTGACGGGGGTTTCTTCTTTTCAAACAATGTACACTGTGATCAGTCAACAGAGAGAGAAAGAGATTACCTCAGAAAGAAAGAGATGGAGAGAGAGGGATACAGAGAGATGGAGAGAGAGAGAAAGAGAGAGAGGGATAGAGGGAAATGGCTAGAGAAAGAGAGATTGAGAGAGAGAGGGATAGAAAGCGAGAGAGAAAGAGACAGAAAGGATGTGAGAGAGAGAGAGAGAGAGAGAGAGAGAGAGAGAGAGAGAGAGAGAGAGAGAGAGAGATGAATAGACAGAAATGGATAGAGAAAGAGAGATTGAGAGAGAGAGAGAGAGAGAAATGGAGATGTATGGGTAAACCACTTCTCCAATCTTTTTGGCTCTATAACAAAGAATAAAGAGCAAAAACATATACATGATCAAATACAGATTTTAGAATCAACTATTAAAGACTACCAGAACTCACTGGATTCTCCAATTACATGGAATGAGTTACAGGACAAAATAAAAACCCTCCAACCCAAAAAGGCCTGTGGTGTTGATGGTATCCTCAATGAAATGATCAAATATACAGACAACAAATTCCAATTGGCTATACTAAAACTCTTCAACATCATGCTTAGCTCTGGCATCTTCCCCAATATTTGGAACCAAGGACTGACCACCCCAATCCACAAAAATGGAGACAAATTTGAGCCCAATAACTACCGTGGAATATGCGTCAACAGTAACCTTGGGGAAATCCTCTGCATTATCATTAACAGCAGACTCGTACACTTCCTCAATGAAATCAATGTATTGAGCAAATGTCAAATTGGCTTTTTACCAAATTACCGTACAACAGACCATGTATTCACGCTGCACACCCTAATTAACAACCAAACAAACCAAAACAAAGGCAAAGTCTTCTCATGCTTTGTTGATTTCAAAAAAGCCTTCGACTCAATTTGGCATGAGGGTCTGCTATACAAACTGATGGAAAGTGGTATTGGGGGTAAAACATACAACATCATAAAATCCATGTACATAAACAACAAGTGTGCGGTTAAAATTGGCAAAAAACACACAAATTTCTTCACACAGGGTCGTGGGTTTAGACAGGGATGCAGCTTAAGCCCCACCCTCTTCAACATATATATCAACGAATTGGCGCTAGAAAAGTCTGCAGCACCCGGCCTCACCCTACTGGAATCCGAAGTCAAATGTCTGCTGTTTGCTGATGATCTGGTACTTCTGTCACCAACCAAGGAGGGCCTACAGCAGCACCTAGATCTTATGCACAGATTCTGTCAGACCTGGGCCCTGACAGTAAATCTCAGTAAGACCAAAATAATGGTGTTCCAAAAAAGGTCCAGTCACCAGGACCACAAATACAAATTCCATCGAGACACTGTTGCCCTAGAGCACACAAAAAACTATACATACCTTGGCCTAAACATCAGCGCCACAGGTAACTTCCACAAAGCTGTGAATGATCTGAGAGACAAGGCAAGAAGGGCATTCTATGCCATCAAAAGGAACATACATTTCAACATACCAATTAGGATTTGGCTAAAAATACTTGAATCAGTCATAGAGCCCATTGCCCTTTATGGTTGTGAGGTCTGGGGTCCGCTCACCAACCAAGATTTCACAAAATGGGACAAACACCAAATTGAGACTCTGCACGCAGAATTCTGCAAAAATATCCTCCGTGTACAACGTAGAACACCAAATAATGCATGCAGAGCAGAATTAGGCCGATACCCACTAATTATCAAAATCCAGAAAAGAGCCGTTAAATTCTATAACCACCTAAAAGGAAGCGATTCCCAAACCTTCCACAACAAAGCCATCACCTCCAGAGAGATGAACCTGGAGAAGAGTCCCCTAAGCAAGCTGGTCCTGGGGCTCTGTTCACAAACACAAACACACCCTACAGAGCCCCAGGACAGCAGCACAATTAGACCCAACCAAATCATGAGAAAACAAAAAAGATAATTACTTGACACATTGGAAAGAATTAACAAAAAAACAGAGCAAACTAGAATGCTATTTGGCCCTACACAGAGAGTACACAGCGGCAGAATACCTGACCACTGTGACTGACCCAAAATTAAGGAAAGCTTTGATTATGTACAGACTCAGCGAGCATAGTCTTGCTATTGAGAAAGGCCGCCGTAGGCAGACATGGCTCTCAAGAGAAGACAGGGTATGTGCTCACTGCCCACAAAATGAGGTGGAAACTGAGCTGCACTTCCTAACCTCCTTCCCAATGTATGACCATATTAGAGAGACATATTTCCCTCAGATTACACAGATCCACAAAGAATTCGAAAACAAATCCAATTTTGAAAAACTCCCAACTGAAATTCCACAGTGTGCCATCAGAGCAGCAAAATTTGTGACCTGTTGCCACGAGAAAAGAGCAACCAGTGAAGAACACACACCATTGTAAATACAACCCATATCTATGCTTATTTATTTTATCTTGTGTCCTTTACCATTTGTACATTGTTAAAACACTGTATATATATATAATATGACATTTGTAATGTCTTTATTGTTTTGAAACTTCTGTATGTGTGATGTTTACTGTTAATTTTTATTGTTTATTTCACTTTATATATTCACTTTATATATTATCTACCTTACTTGCTTTGGCAATGTTAACACATGTTTCCCATGCCAATAAAGCCCTTGAATTGAATTGAATTGAATTGAGAGAGAGAGCGAGAGAAAGAGAGAAAGAGAGAGAGAGAGAGAAAGAGAGAAAGAGAGAGAGAGAGAGAGCGAGCGAGCGAGAAAGAGACAGAGAGAGAGTGAGAGAGGGGGGAGATGATGGCAGCTCTGATAGGCTGATAAAACATGCATTGGCACTTAATCTAAACCAGAGGGCCTGGCAGCAGCAGTTAGAAGGGAGGGGGATTCAAGGTAATACGTACAAATGGACGTTATGCCAAAAGCAGGGTTTAACACAGGTCTGTAAGAGATGGAAAAATGTATGCAAAAATAGAGTAAATTGGAACAATAGATCAATATCAAATAGGGATGGTTAATTTTACAATGCAAGATGACACTTAACTAAATAATAAAATATGTATGTAGAAGTATGTATACTCTGCACGATTAAACCTAGCCTTAATTTCCAGGCTTCATCAACAACGAGACTTGGAAGGATGGCATCGCGAGACTAGCTTAAACCAAATGTCCTCATTCTCTTTGGTCTGCTATGTGTACTAAGCCAGACATGAATGTCCTTGTGACGGTGACAGTGAGAGCTCGGTCACGACTACAGAAGTCTATCGTGCCGGCATCCAACCACACAACCTTGGCCGCATTGATCTGCATTCCTATTCCCTTAGCAACAAGCCAACAGCGCTGCACGTCAATGTTGTATCCGACCAACTCATTAAATAAACATGGATATTGATTGATAGGGTCTGTTGCACATAAGAGGTATCTGAGCTCCAATTGTCACGTTTATGGAGATTAACATGTCTTTGAGCAAGTATCGGCACAGCATGTGTGAAGCATACTCACTGTGACTGTAGAATTAGAATCATTCTGTGGCTGCCAGTCTGTGACAGCATTTCTGAAGAGATGACAGAGTATTGATGTGGAAAACTAATACTCGAGAATGAACGTGTGACCTGACTTAGGGTTTCCATCAACACAGACCCCGTTACTGTACCCTAACCAAGGACGAGATGAATCAAAGAGCATGACATTCTATATCGTATTTGCCACCTTATTATATATAGCCGTAGGACTGAGAAAACATCAGCTTGAGTGTTGAAGGGATATCAAAGTTCAGACACACTTGCACGCATACAGGCTCTCTCACACACACACACACACACACACACACACACACACACACACACACACACACACACACACACACACACACACACACACACACACACACTCTAACGTGCGACAATTCCCCTCGGAACATCCGCAGCCTCTATGAAAAGAGAATTTGGCGGTTTCATAATTCTGATTTGTGCTCCCAAATGGCACTCCTGGTTAAAAGTACTGCACTCTATAGGGAATAGGGTGACATTTGGGATGGAGCCTCAGAAGAGTATGTTTCCGAAGAGTAGGCAGCCTAACCCACAGATATTGATAGACTTTAATATCACATAGTATTGCATGATCTCTGGCCTCTCCTCTACATTTCCATTATACCTATCAAATTTTAGGTGATCATAATATTGTAGGTATTGAAACAAAATTGGCAGAGAATTACTGAATTAGTTGCAGATTGTTATGAATTATGAATCCAACTCTCTCTGCCTCCTATCTAATGGCATCTTCGGAGAATCACTCATTAGTTCACACAAACAAACCCGGACCTGTTACGGTATTGACAATATGAAGACAAACGTGAGTCTCTGCCCTTGCCTCAATGGTCTTTGTTTACGTGCCACAACCAGCGTTTTACAATCAATAAGAAAACAAATGTAGTTATTTGCAAGCATAGTGGAATAGAGTCAGAGCTGTCCTCAGGAGAGATGAATGATGAAACAGCTGGGTGCCTGGTTTCTCTCCCCTCTGCTTCCTATAAGCACCCGCACGCCTGCCTAGCATCACCACCCTGGATGGTTCCGACATTGAATATGTGGACATCTATAAGTACCTAGGTGTCTGGCTAGACTGTAAACTCTCCTTCCAGACTCATATCAAACATCTCCAATCGGAAATCAAATCTAGAGTCGGCTTTCTATTCCGCAACAAAGCCTCCTTCACTCACGCCGCCAAACTTACCCTAGTAAAACTGACTATCCTACCGATCCTCGACTTCGGCGACGTCATCTACAAAATAGCTTCCAACACTCTACTCAGCAAACTGGATGCAGTTTATCACAGTGCCATTCGTTTTGTCACTAAAGCACCTTATACCACCCACCATTGCGACCTGTATGCTCTAGTTGGCTGGCCCTCGCTACATATTCGTCGCCAGACCCACAGGTTCCAGGTCATCTACAAGTCCATGCTAGGTAAAGCTCCGCCTTATCTCAGTTCACTGGTCACGATGGCAACACCCACCCATAGCACGCGCTTCAGCAGGTGTATCTCACTGATCATCCCTAAAGCCAACACCTCATTTGGCCGCCTTTCGTTCCAGTTCTCTGCTGCCTGTGACTGGAACGAATTGCAAAAATTGCTGAAGTTGGAGACTTTTATCTCCCTCACCAACTTCAAACATCTGCTATCTGAGCAGCTAACCGATCGCTGCAGCTGTATATAGTCTATCTGTAAATAGCCCACCCAATTTTACCTACCTCATCCCCATACTGTTTTTATTTATTTACTTTTCTGCTCTTTTGCACACCACTATCTCTACCTGTACATGACCATCTGATCATTTATCACTCCAGTGTTAATCTGCAAAATTGTAATTATTTGCCTACCTCCTCATGCCTTTTGCACAAAATGTATATAGACTCTCTTTTTTTCTACTGTGTTATTGACTTGTTTATTGTTTACTCCATGTGTAACTCTGTGTTGTCCATTCACACTGCTATGCTTTATCTTGGCCAGGTCGCAGTTGCAAATGAGAACTTGTTCTCAACTAGCCTACCTGGTTAAATAAAGGTGAAATAAAATAAAAATAAATAAAATATAACGCTAATGATGTGGTTATACACATCAGGTTTGTACAAGGCTTATGATCCACTGCCAGTTACCTCATTAAACACTAGGCTACTTTACTCTACATCAGGTATTCCCAAACTCGGGTACTCGCAATATTGTCGGGGGTACGCCAAATAAAAAATGTGATTCACAAAAAAAAGTCAATTTCTATTTTCCAACGGGGCTATACATTTGGGTGAGTTTTTTTTCTCGCCCGAGTAGCCTCATTTCACTGCCAAAAATCAAATGAAACCATCTAGTATTCAGCGAAATAACAAAACAATGTCAAATACAGGTAGCCTAGTTAAATAATTAACATCCAATCACATGAAGTGTTACTCTCTCGTGGGAATTCCACTAACAGTCCGTATGTAGTCAAACGTAGCTGCTGCTCATGTTGGAGTGGTAACGTGCGTGCAAGCAGTTGCCCACGATGCCACTTGGGTACACTGCAGCATCCACCAAGAGGCTCTTGGTGCCAAGGGAATGCCTGACAGCTTGAAAGACATTTTGGACACTACAGTGAAAATGGTTAACTTTGTTAAAGCAAGGCCCCTGAACTCTTGTGTATTTTCTGCACTATGCAATAATATGGGCAGCGACCATGTAACGCTTTTACAACATATAGAAGTACGCTGGTTATCAAGGGGCAAATTATTGACATGTTTTTTTTAATTGAGAGACAAGCTTAAAGTTTTCTTTACTAACAATAATTTTCACTCGCCTGTCCGCTTGCATGATGATGAGTTTCTCACACGACTGGCCTATCTGGGTGATGGTTTTTCTCGCCTGAATGATCTGAATCGAGGATTACAGGGCCTCTCTGCAACTATATTCAATGCGCAGGACAAGATTGAGGCTATGATTAAGAAGTTGGAGCTCTTCTCTCTCTGCATTAACAAGGACAACACACAGGTCTTTCCATCATTGTATGATTTTTTTGTGTGTAAATGAATTCAAGCTTACCATCAATGTCAAATGTGATACAGCGAAGCACCTGAGTGAGTTGGGTGCGCAATTACACAGGTACTTTCCAGAAACGGATGACACAAACAACTGGATTCGTTATCCTTTTCATGCCCTGCCTCCAGTCCACTTACTGATATCTGAACAAGAGAGCCTCTTCGAAATTGCAACAAGCAGTTCTGTGAAAATTGTATTTATTCAGAAGCCACTGCCAGATTTCTGGATTGGGCTGCGCTTAGAGTATCCTGCCTTGGCAAATCGTGCTGTTAAGACACTGATGTCCTTTGCAACCACGTACCTATGTGAGAGTGGATTCTTGGCCTTCACTAGCATGAAAACTAAATACAGGCACAGACCGTGTGTGGAAAATGATTTAAGACTGTTGGGTGAATTTTGACCCATTCCTCCTGACAGAGCTGGTGTAACGGAGTAAACCTCCTTGCCCGCACATGCTTTTTCAGTTCTGCCCACACCTTTTCTATAGGATTGAGATCAGGGCTTTGTGACGGCCACTCCATTGACTTTATTTGCACTTAAGCCATTTTGCTTGGGATCATTGTCCATTTGGAAGACCCATTTGCGAACAAGCTTTAACTTCCTGACTGAGATGTTGAGATGTTGCTTCAATATATCCATATAATATTCATTCCTCATGATGCCATATATTTTGTGAAGTGCACCAGTCCCTCCTGCAGCAAAGCACCCCCACATGATGCTGCCACCCCCATGCTTCACAGTTGGGATGGTGTTCTTCAGCTTGCAAGCCTCCCCCTTTATCCTCCAAACATAACGATGGTCATTATGACCAAACAGTTCTATTTTTGTTTCATCAGACCAGAGGACATTTCTCCAAAAAGCATGATCTTTGTCCCCATGTGCAGTTGCAATAATATGTCTGTAAACAATTGTTGGACAAATTACTTGTGTCATACACAAAGTAGATGTCCTAACCAACTAGCCAAAACTATAGTTTGTTCACAAGACATTTTGTGGAATGGTTGAAAACAAGCTTTAACGACTCCAGCCTAAGTGTATGTAATCTTCTGACTTTAACTGTACATGTTAGCTAGATTGTCTATTTTTATAATTGTTCACTTTGTCATTGCTCAAAAGCCCTGTTTTACAGTAATAATATCGCTGTTAGACAGTCCTAAAGACAGTTAATTCTGAGTTATTGATAGATATGTCAAGCACCACTGGACATACGTCAGCACCAGAGGCGTGTGTGTTCATCGATTTCTACATGATGTGCTGTCAGGCATCTGAAGCCTGGCCAGCTCAGCAAAGGACAAATGGAACAAAAGTCATTAGTTAGTCACAGTTGTAATTAATTATTTAACCTACTAACAGTAGAAAGCTGCTGTTAGTTTTAGTTCAGTATACAGTGGTCTAGTAAACATTTATATCGGTTAATCTAGGAAAGTGGGCCGCCCACAGGGTCTTTCAGACAAAGGTGGTGCATTTTGAGAATATACTATAACATGGGAACGCTTTCAGGATTCCAGAGTGTGACTAGCTGTGTCAAACAGATTGTTCTAGTTGGAGAGGAAGAACAGAAATATGTCTGCCTGCTGTCTTAGTAAAGTCCTGCATTTGTGTGAGATTTAAGTAGTGTGGACCACACTGTAAAAACAAATCTATTCGTTTCAACTAAATATTATTAAGTAACTGGTTCTACAGCCTTTTTTTGTTTACTCAACTTTTCAGTCAAAGTGTTACCTGAACGTAACATTTTTAGTTGTCCCAAACTTAGCTCCAACATGAGAAAACAAACAACTCAGTCAACTTAAAATGATGTGTTTGCTCAAATTGTCTCATATGTTCATTCAACTAGCAAATATTATTTGCTAGAAAAAAGGCTGTGGAATTAGTTGCACACACACAGTGGTATTAACAATGTTTCCAACTTACATATTTGACACACATGATTAGAAGGGGAAGTCATTTATATTCAACATGTCCTCAACTGGGATTTGAACTCACACCTCTTGGTTCATAGCACATCAAGCTTCTTGCTATGCCACCATGTCTGTGTCAATAATTGTCTTCACCTTTATTGCTGCACTTTATCTTCAAAGTAAATATCAGTTCTGCTAAATTACACTCCAGACAAACTATTTTATTTATCATAGTGATTCAGGAGTAATATTCTCCTCCAGACAACTATACGATAACAAGGAGGAGAGAATAGTCAGACTAACTGATCGGTTACACATGCGGCGGAGTAGCAGGGAGATTGGAATTTCATTCATCCAAGAGGTTACGAGTTCAAATCCCAGGTGAGAATGTGTTATATAATCAATAATGTTTAAATGAAAATGCACTCTATAATAATGTTGAAAGTGTGTGGAACCAGTTCCACAGCTTTCTGTAGGTCAGATACCCAAATAATAATTTCTAGTTGAATGAACATATGAGACAAATTGATCAAACACATCATTTTTTTTGCTGAAGTTTTCTCAAGTTGGAGCTACAGTGCTTTCAAAAAATATTCACACCCCTTGGCTATTTCCACATTGTGTTGTGTTACAACATTGACATTTTGTGGCAGTGATCAGCACACAATATCCCATTTATGGGCAGCAGTTAGCCTAGTGGTTGAGAACATTGTAACTGAAAGATTGCTGGTTCAAATCCCTGAGTTGGTAAGATGGAAAAACCTGCTGTTATGTCCTTGAGCAAGGCTGTTAACCCTCAAAAACAACTTCTCCCCGGGTGCCGATGACATTGATTAAGGCAGCCCCCTGCACCTGTAATAACCAAAGGGGTTGGGTTAAATTTCCAAAGACACATTTTTTTATTTAACTAGGTAAGTCAGTTAAGAACAAATTCTTATTACCATGACAGCCTAGGAACAGTGGTTAACTGCCTTGTTCAGGGGCAGAACAACGGATCTTTACCTTGTCAGCTCAGGGATTTGATCTAGCAAACTATTGGTTACTAGTCCAATGCTCTAACCACTAGGCTGCCTGCCGCCCACTAGGCTACCTGCCGTCAGTTGTGCAACTGACAAGGTATCCCATTTCCGCGTAATGTCAAAGTAGAATTATGTTTTAGACATTTTTACAAATTAATATAAAATGAAAAGCTGAAATGTCTTTAGTCAAATAATATTCAACTCCTTTGTTATGGCAAGCCTAAATAACAAGTCAGTGTCATGACGTTGCCCTCTTTGGGGATAGCGAGTACCATCCCCCTCTCTCTGCACCATTCCCCTCTCTCTCTCACCCCCTACCAACAGGCTCTGTTAGACAGGTCATAAATTCCTTGAGGAGTTCTCTCCTCATGCCCAGAGTATAAGAGAGAGTGAGTTTTCATAGAGAGAACAAAGGAACTTCTTCTACATCACAGAACTTGAGAACTGAACAATATTCATGTTCTGGAGAATGTATAAACGGTCGGTGAAGTAGCCAGCTACGGACTGGTCCATTTTGTACAATTTTGTGAAACTCAGGAGAGACAATATAGCCACATTACCATATCTCAGTTCATACAAGAGTTTCAGTTGTGAGGCTTGCATCTAATTGTTGTATAAAATTAATGAGTAAAGATTAACCTATTTGTGAAATGATGTAATGTGAGTTTAAACTGTTTAATGAAGGAAACTCCAATTCCCTTTGGAGTTTAAATAAATCATTGGCCCGCCCCATGAGCACAGACATTGATCTGGCGTCATGGGACAGCCCCTTTCTGCTGTTACGAATATAACCCTCACCTACGAAAATCCTCTTCAGACTAAGCTTACCCCAATTACGAGAGGGCTGTTTGAGTAGAGACCAGTACTTCATCACAGAGGGAGTTAAGGTTTGAGTAGAGACCGGTATCTTTTAACCATACCACACGGTTAAACTCTGAGACTATCGATACCGACAGAATAAGAACAAATCTTTGATACTAATTACTAGTCTGCAACTAGGAATTCTGTACCATTGAACGCGAAGACCGACAACCGCTGAAACATCTATTCTACAAGAACATTTCTGAAATGGGACTTGGAAGTATTCATTCCAACCACGAGAGACAATCAGACGAACTCTCCAACAGAAAGATGGACGATTCCAACAGAGATCACGATGACACACTGAGCGTAAATATATATTGATTGCAATTATTCCCGAATGAGTGAGCGTTCATGTGCAAAGGATGAGCATTTCAATGAATATAATTATCAAGTGTGTAGTGACTCACTTGCGTAATTCCCGCCTTTCTCAGTCGACCCCCACTTCCCTTTTGTCCACCAAGCCGTGATACCAGTTTATACCACTAGGGAAACTTCGCTTTGTAACTATCTACTGTTTGTTTATGCATTTCTGTGATTATTTAGTTAGTAAATAAATGATTTAAGAAAATTGATGCATGGATGATTCATAGTGAAGCCTGGCTTCATGCAGATAACCAACAATTTACGACGTTTGGAATGAGACTAACATGAGGTAAAGAGTAATTCATTAATTAGAAGACTAATTGATCAGATATTAAAATATCTGAAAGTTATATTAGGAAAATTATAACTTTGTAATCTAAATATTTTCCTTGGTGCCCCAACTTCCTAGTTAATTACATTTACATGATTAAGTTAGTCTAATCACGTAATAATAATTACAGAGAATTTATTTCTGTAATGTCTTTTTCTAAGTATTTTTACTGATGCCAAAGACACGACATCAGATAATAAGTTGCATGGACTCACTCTGTGTGCAATAATGGTGTTTAACATGATTTTGAAATGACTACCTCATCTCTGTACCCCATACATACAATTATCTGTAAGGTCCCTCAGTCAAGTAGGGAATTTCAAGTATAGATTCAACAACAAAGACCATGGAGGTTTTCCAATGCCTCGCCAATAAGGGGACCTATTAGTAGATGGTTAAAACATTTTTAAAGAATACAGTAAATTGAATATCTCTTAGAGCATGGTGAAGTTATCAATTACACTTTAGATGGGGTATCAATACACCCAGTCACTTCAAGGTTACAGGTGTCCTTCCTAACTCAGTTGACAGAGAGGAAGGAAACTGCTCAGAGTTTCAGCATGAGGCCAATGGTGATTTTAAACCAGTTAGAGAGTTAAATGTCTGTGATAGGAGAAAACTAAGGATGGATCAACAACATTGTAGTTACCCCACAATACTAACCTAAATGACAGAGTGAAAAGAAGGAAACCTGTACATTTTTTTTAAATACTCCAAAACATGCATGCTGACTGAAACAAGGCACTAAAGTAAAACTGCAAAACGTTTGGCAAAGAAATCCTCAACACAAACCATTATGTTTGGGGAAAATCCAACACAACACATCACTGAGTACCACTCTTCATATTTTCAAGCATGGTGGTGGCTGCATCATGTTATGGGTATGCTTGTCATTGGAAAGGACTAGGGAGTTTTGGGGATAAAAACACATGAAATAGAGCTAAGCACAGGCAAAGTCCTAGAGGAAAACCTGTCTCATTCTCATTCTGAAATTTTCTTCCACTTTGACATTACAGAGTATTTTATGTAGATCGTTGACCAAAAAAATCATTTTTTATCCCACTGTGTAACACAATCAAATGGGGGAAATGGGTGTGAATACATTCTGAAGGTACTGTAAGTTTGGGTAACACTCAGCTAACACTTGGACTGAAAAGTTGAGTAAACAAAAAAAAGGCTGTGGAACCAGTAACTTAATAATACTTAGTTGAAACAATTAGATGCAGGCTGCTGAGGTATTGGAGATGGAAATCAAACTACTTGTTTTCAAATGGAAGTAAGACTGGAAAATCAGTCCTCACGTTCAGTGGTTAGTTCAGCCTCTGTGTGCCAAAGGTCAAATAGGGGGTGCTTATATTTGTCCTGCTTCGCTGCATGTAACCTGTACGTGTGTGAGGTGTGAAATGGAAATGTGTTTTTTTTGCATATCCCAACTCCCCCTGAGACACCCTTGGAGAGTGGGGTCATGGCCAAGGATCAGCCATTATTGATCGCGACCCTGGGGCTTGCCTTGCTTAAGGGCAGAACGACAATTTTTTTTAACTTGTAATTTTGGAGATTCAAAATCGAAACTTTTGGTTACTGGTTCAACGGCCCAACGCTCTAACTTCTGCCAATCAAGGGAGTATTCTTCATGTTAAACCACCAAGCTGTTACAATGTTCAATATTTCATTTTTGTGTGTGTGTGTGTGTGTGTGTGTGTGTGTGTGTGTGGTACTACTGTGATCTTCATTAATGCACAATCCTGGTCTGTGCTTCAGTGCTCATTTTTGTTGACAGTCTATCACACACACAGCTCTGACAAACAGCTTAAGGCCTTGTGTGTCTTTCACGGCTTCGACCTAAACCCTGCTTGTGAGCGTTGAGGCTTAGCCACCCCACTGTGAAAACCACAAAACACCCTCAGATATTTGACTGGACAGCACATAATACATCTCTCCAAAATAAATGGCTTCAAATGACGCATCGATAGTTGCTGTCCACATATCTGGCATTTTCTATCTGCCCACACCCAATCATGCTTATTTTTTTATATATTTGTTCTTTATAGTGATGTAAGTACTCATAATTCCAATTTGATTTCATAGAGGTTGTTTGATTCCAGTTCAAATACGGCATAACTGTGAACTAAATCAAACACTCTAACCATCTGTTGTGGTTGCGGCATGACCGGAGGGCTGCAGACAAATGAATGCATGAATCAAAAGTTTTTCGCTGGCTTGAACATCAAGTGAAACAGACCCTTTTGACTGCGCTGTGAAACCACTTGAACGGTTTGTCCCGGACTTTTATTCTGATAGTCATGTACATGTCAACAGGAAGACAATTGTTTTCAGTTACAATACATTTTTGGAAAATGTATGATATACCCTCAAAAACATTATAGTCTCTTCAGGGTTTACCAAAGGCAGAGAAACTTAAGAGCATCGGATACCCAATTTATTGTGATAGCTCCAGTGTGAATGCCCCAGTATGCCACAGAAGTATGGAAATGACAGTCAGTGGAACAGTATAGTCAGTGGAATTCCAGGCAACAAACATGAAGGATCATTATAGAAATAGAATCAGATATAAATCATAGAATTTTGTTTTTAGAAATTTCTCCACCCTATTAGTTATTTTTCCTCCCCTGACACAAGGGACAATTTAAAAGAGATCTCTGCATATTGCTCCTGCGTCCTCTATTTGTGATCAAAGAGAGAGCATGAATGACAAGATCATATGTTTTCAATATGGCAACATGTGAGGATGCCAACCATGAGGATTCCTGCAAATGTTTCCGAGTCATGGAGGTGTACCGTAAGAGAACCACAAACACTCTACCTCACCTCTCGGTCTGTCACCACCATGAGTGAGGGATGCCAGAGCTGTTCCTATCCAGGTGTGCTTTCAATGACCAGTATGATAAGATCTTGATGGGGAGAGAGAGAGAGCGAGCGAGCGACAGAGAGAGAGACAGACAGACAACAGAAAGAAAGACAACATAGAGAGAGACAGAGACTCACTGAGAGACACAGAGAAAGACAGAAAACAAAAACGAGAGAGATGCACAACCCTAACCGTACCCTGAGTCTGTTATCACCCTGGGTGGGCAGGAAGGACCCCAGAGCCAGTAGGAGGAGAGGCCCTCAGGGGCTATAGACACTCTTACAGGTCATCTGTTGTCACTGAGACCCAGTCATGAACTATTCACATATCACATATCAAACGAAACCTGGCCCAGGCTGATAGGGGAAGTCCTGGACCTCACAGGGTGATGAGTGAATGAGTCCCAGACCCAAAGAAATAGAGCTGCATAGTGGGGTCATCTTGGGGGGAGGGGCATGTCTGCAAGCCACATTATGAAGAGTTTGTCTTTGAGTATCAATCAATCACAAGTATTTATAAAGCCCTTTTTCAGCAGATGTCACAAAGTGCTATACAGAAACAAAGCCTAAAACCCCAAACAGCAAGCAATGCAGATGTAGAAGCACGTAGAGGAGAGTTTGTCTTTGACAGAGGCTGGTGAAGCCGACAGAGCTCCATTAGAAGAGGAAGACATAAGCTGACTCAATGGCAAACTGTAACGGCTTTCTTTATGTGAAGGAGAGTCGGACCAAAATGCAGCGTGGCTATTGAGATTCATGTTTAATGAAACAAAGGAAACACGAATCAATACAAAAACAAACGTAACGTGACGTGAAGACTGAAACAGCCTAAACTGGTGCAAACTAACACAAGACAGAAACAGGAACAATCACCCACAAAACCCAACACCAAACAGGCAACCTAAATATGCTTCCCAATCAGAGACAATGACTCACACCTGCCTCTGATTGAGAACCATATCAGGCCAAACATAGAACGAGACAAACTAGACATGAAACATAGAATGCCCACTCATATCACACCCTGACCAAACAAAACATAGAAACATACAAAGCAAATTATGGTCAGGGTGTGACAGTGCCCCCCCCCCCCCCAAGGTGCGGACTCCGGCTGCAAAACCTGAACCTATTGGGGAGGGTCTGGGTGGGCATCTGGCCGCGGTAGCGGCTCTGGTGCTGGACGTGGCCCTCACTTCATCATAGTTTTAGTCCCCCACCTTGTCCGCTTCCGTGGTCTCCGAACCACGGCGACCCTACTTAATGACCCCACTGGACAGAGGGGCAGCTGCTCGGGACAGAGGGGCTCTGGCAGCTCTGGGCAGAGGGGCTCCTCAGACTCCGGCAGCAGCGCCGGACAGGCGGGAGACTCCGGCAGCAGCCCCGGACAGGCGGGAGACTTCGGCAGCACTGGAGAGGAGGAAGGCTCCGGCAGCACTGGACAGACGGGAGCACCTGTACGGATGAGCCGGAGAGACAGCCTGGTACGGGGGGCTGCCACCGGAGGGCTGGTGCGTGGAGGTGGTGATGGATAGACCGGACCGTGCAGGCGCACTGGAGCTCTTGAGCACAGAGCCTGCCCAACCCTACATGGTTGCATGCTCCCGGTCGCCCTGCCAGTGCGGCAAGGTGGAATAGCCCGCACTGGGCTATGCAGGCGAACCGGGGACACCATGCGCAAGGCTGGTGCCATGTAAGCCGGCCCAAGGAGACGCACTGGGGACCAGATGCTTAGAGCCGGCTTCATGGCACTTGGCTCGATGCCCACTCTAGCCCGGCCGATACGCGGAGCTGGAATGTATCGCACCGGGCTATGCACCCGCACTGGGGACACCGTGCGCTTCACAGCATAACACGGTGCCTGCCCGGTCTCTCTAGCCCCCCGGTAACCACAGGAAGTTGACGCAGGTCTCCTACCTGGCTTCGCCATACTTCCTGTGAGCCCCCCAATACATTTTTGGGGCTGACTCTCGGGCTTCCATCCACGCCACCGTGCTGCCTCCTCATACCAGCGCCTCTCCGCCTTCGCCCCTCCAGCTCTTCTTTGGGGCGGCGATATTCTCCAGGCTGTACCCAGGGTCCTTTACCGTCCAACTCATCCTCCCATGTCCAGTCTTCCAAATAATGCAGCCTCTCCCACTGCTGCTGCTTGTTGTCACGCCGCTTGGTCCTGTTGTGGAGGGTGATTCTGTAACGGCTTTCTTTATGTGAAGGAGATTCGAACCAAAATGCGGCGTGGCTATTGAGATTCATGTTTAATGAAACACGAATCAATACAAAAACAATAAACGTAACGTGAAAACCGAAACAAAACTGGTGCAAACTAACACAAGACAGGAACAGGAACAATCACCCACAAAACCCAACACCAAACAGGCTACCTAAATATGGTTCCCAATCAGAGACATTGACTCACACCTGCCTCTGTTTGAGAACCATGTCAGGCCAAACATAGAACTAGACAAACTAGACATGAAACATAGAATGCCCACTCATATCACAACCTGACCAGACAAAACATAGAAACATACAAAGCAAACTATGGTCAGGGTGTGACACAAACACAAAATAAATCACTGCATACTGTGGTGAAGTTGTTTTTACACAGCTCTGCTGTGCAATGCTGCTCCCTGCTGGTGACATGTCCATACCACGTTGAATATCAAATAGAAGACTACGATGCAAAGTGCACAATGTGCATTTTTTAATAATCAACATTTTTTCTAATATCAGCAACATTACCATTGTTTATACACAGACTCAATAAGAACCAATACAAATGCTCCAATCACTAATTAACACAGCATCAAAGTGATGTTTTAGTGAATGTGGAATGACTGTTCAGGTTCATCACTCTCCTGATTTACTGTGTTGTCAGACAGCTCGTGTATAATCAGCCTAATTACAGCCTAATTACTGACACTTTTTCTGGTCTGGAACTCGATTCCCTGTGGTGCTGTCGTGTTACCATCAGGCCTGGGACTCTGTGAATTGTAGTACACTGGATACACCATAGACAGAACTGGTTTCATCTCTATGGGATGCACATTATGTGAACAATATACAATGGACAGACATTCAGAAGAGACTCTCTCTCTCTCTATTTCTGCTAATGAGTGTACTGTGAATTCTTGAGTGGCCGCCACCAAAGCTGTGTGTGGATGCATGAAGAACAGAGATGATCACAGAATCCGAGGAGCTCAAACCTGGGCTCACATACAGCTTAAAACTGACAATATCATACAGTATTGGAGTTGTACTGTACGTGCTTTTACATCAGCTTGAATTGGAATACCATTCATAACCCATGGTGTGTCATTTTGTAATGGGAGTGGACATGATCCTATCAGTAATTGCTACGGTCTCATTGGGGCCAAAGAGAAAACCTCTGTTAAAAAGAGGTCTGTGACAGTGATTGTGTCTTTGACGAGGCCTTGGATAGGAAGAACAGGCGTAATGCTTTGATACTGGCTTCTTGCCGTGTGTTATGCTGCTTGGACTGTGGGGGCCAAACAGCCAATAGGATGTCCCCTGAATGCTCATGAACACAGCTAATGGTGTGAGTCCTAAAGCAGACAATATACAGAGAGACAAACCTGTCAGGGCCTAGTTCACTTATGCATGGCATACAGAGTGATTTATGACACAGCACACACGCCTTGCGATTTATACATCTACCATTGGTGGAAATGCGTTGCACTTGGATACTTATAGGAAAAGTAGTTCGAGATGGTACAACCTTCACAGAAGTTTGACTGTATGGACAAAGAACATATCTGTTGCTGTTCAATATCTAAGTGGGCAGGAAAATGTAGAGTTTTACTGGGTAGTGGGTAGGACAGGCCTATTAAATGATCAGTTAACAGTTTCAAACATCTCCTAGTGTAAACATGCCTATCGTGCATATAGATCCCAACTCAGTCCCCTGTTCTGCAATATATGGCTTAGACAACAGATGACAGTATTTATCCATAGGAGACCAGACCTGGGAGAGAGGTGACACAGAGGCATAGTTCTCTCCTAGGAATAGGTTGCAGAACTTCAGAAAAAATAAACGGATATATGGAAAATCTCTTAACAGATTTGTATTACAAACGTCTGTAAAAATAAATAAATGAAAAGCCGTGTAACAAACAAAACCCACACCCATCCCCGTCATCTAAATCTAAGCTAGCTTTTCATAAGGGTATATATTCCAACGGAAATATCGTATTACCATTTCCTCAATTGCCAATTTCACATGGTTGGAATATTTCCATGACAAGCAATTGATGTGTTTGTAGGATTTCACCCCTCTTTTCCTTTCATTCAGTCATGTGCTTCTCCTGTGGAATATGCAGCTCAACATCAAACGACTAATCAGCTTGCAAGCATCAATACAAAAATCACACCCGAAAGCTCTACATTTTGTAATGAGTATTTAGACTTCAGGGACACTCATCTGCAACCATGCATACTAGTTAATCACTTTGCTGAGGGATTTACAGTGGGAATAATTAATATTTGATAGACCAAAAACAGCACAAGTGTGAATATTCAATATTACTCATATCACAGTGTGATCAGAGTCTGTTATGAGAATCAACCATGGATAATTTGAATGTGAAGTCATCCCAGAAGTAATAGAATTTAGAAGTCATCATAATTCTATGGTCAATCCTCTGACCAGTGTATAAACCAGACTTGACCTACCATCACAGTTTGCTCTTTCAACAGTATCTAAAAGATAACTGGTCAATGCCTGTAGACCAGTTCAGTTCATCCAACCACAGTTGATGATAACATAATTTGGTTCTACAGCACATCTAGGGCATTTCTATTATATGCCTCCTATTTATGTATGAAACAGTCATGTCCTATTCTGCTAGAGGGGTATAGAGGGGCATCAAGAACATACACCGGGAACTTTGTCTTCAAGGCAGGGACAACAGCATTGGTCGGA
The DNA here is from genome assembly GCF_036934945.1 of Oncorhynchus masou masou. Taxonomy (NCBI): domain Eukaryota; kingdom Metazoa; phylum Chordata; class Actinopteri; order Salmoniformes; family Salmonidae; genus Oncorhynchus; species Oncorhynchus masou. The sequence continues at coordinate 70,642,911 of NC_088217.1, read as the reverse complement.
AACTGAAAAGTGAATATTGTGAATGTAGGCAGGACATAGAGCCACGATGGAACCCCTGGTTGCAGTGTTTTACTGTAGGCCTATGCCAGAGTAAATTACATTGACTAAAACATGAATTGTAAAGGTGTAATCTGTAATGAACCAGCGTGTGAAGAATATTGTCTCACTTTATTAGTATAATCCACTAGCGTGGGCTTCCTGACCTTATGTTCCTGACTCAAGGGGTATCTAAACATGTTAAATAAATATTGGCAGGGATTAAGGCTGCACATTGGATTGTAGGATTGCACCATAGAGGGTTGAAATCTACAGTATTTTAGTCTTGATTTGCACTACATTTAGGCAGCTCACAGGTCACCTAAAATATTTGGATGAACCATAATCCAATGAGACTGCTTCATTCCTAGTCACATGACAGTTGACAAAAAAACGTACTTCCTGTTTCTAGTAAAACATTTCGAGACATGTAAATCCACGAAGGTATGATTTGAACGACTTGCCAACAACAAAGTATTCTGTCTTAATTCAACAGATATCTTTATGTTGGTATTTTGGGAAATTGTTGAACGCGTATTGCTTGTAGGAGTGTTCCTATTGAACTTGCAGGATAGTTGTAGTAGGCAGTAGCCACCGTCAAAACCTTGTCTTATGAGTTGGACTGGCCTATGCTTTCTGTTACCGGTTGGTAGCCAGCTAACACTCAAGAACCGGCATTTGACTTTTAAACAAACACATGAATGCTTAGCCAATAACCGCTTTACTTATTATGCTCAGCAATTGCCCCTCTGGCTTTCTCGCTCTCTCTATTTATAGTCTAGCGATATAGTATTGATCGCTACGTAAGAGTATATGGAGACTGCGGGCATGTACTGTCTGCATGCCTGTTTGGCTTTGTAGTTTAGACACATCATGTTATTGGTTTCTGAGCAAGATGGTGAGCGATTTCAGACATGGTGAAGAAACAGCAAGATTCAGTAAACAGGCATGCTATTATATCATCCTTTATTGATTAAGGCACAGAAGGGCATAGCCTTTACCAGGGATCATCAACTAGATACAGCCGCGGGGCGATTTTCTTTCTTGAGCTGATGGTCAGGTTGCCAGAACATAATTCCAAATAATTTGTATACTGCAGATTGATAGCAAGAAGCCCAAACGCATATAATATTTGTCTAAAACATAATCATTTCAAACCTTGCTTACAATTGTATACGATCAGATACATATCTCTATTATGGGTGCGAATACTTCGGAGCAGATTTCCAAAATTAAAATGTTTTTATTTTTTACAGTCTTATGTCCAAATAAATTCACCCGCAGGCCGCCAGTTGGGGAACCGTGGCCTAAACTGAAGCTATCTATGGTTTCTCGGGCTCTAAAATGTCTATTTGCCCTGTTCAAAAGTAGTACACTATGTAGGTGTATATGGTGCCATTTGGGACGTCACATTAGTAACATTTGCTCTAGCTTTCTTCAAATCAAAGTTTATTAGTCCTGTACACAGATTAGCGGGTGCAGCGAAATTCTTATGTTACTACCTCTTAAAAATGCAGTAAAATGTCAAACAATTAAAATGTAAGGAGAGAAAAAAGACAACGGCGGGGCAAATCTGATTAGCAAGCCAAATAGCCCTGTAGCAGTAATCAAATGCAATCTATACCTATATACACAGGATTCACACAAGATCAACTAAGAATTCTATGTACAGCAGTATACAGTGCATTCGGAAAGTATTCAGACCCCTTGACTTTTTCCACATTGTGTTATGTTACAGCCGTCTTCTACAATGGATTGAAATTAATTATTTTCCTCATCAATCTACACACAATACCCCATAATGACAAAATAAAATAAAAACAGAAACACCTTACTTCCATAAGTATTCAGATCCTTTGCTATGAGACTCGACATTGGTGCATCCTGTTTCCATTTATCTTCCTTGAGATGTTTCTACAACTTGATTGGAATCCACCTTTGGAAAATGTAATTGATTGGACAAGATTTAGAAAGGCACACACCTGTAATGTCCCAGAGTTGACATTGCATGTCAGAGCAAAAATCAAGCCATGAGGTCAAAGGAATTGTCCATAGAGCTCCGAGGCAGGATTGTGTCGAGGCACAATTCTGGGGAAGGATACCAAAACATTTCTGCAGCATTGAAGGTCTCCAAGAATACAGTGGCCTCCATCATTTTTAAATGGAAGAAGTTTGGAACCCCCAAGACTCTTCCTAGAGCTGGCAGCCTGGCCAAACTGAGCAATCGGGGGAGAAGGGCCTTGGTCAGGGAGGTGACCAAGAACTCGATGGTCACTTTGACAGAGCTTGAGAGTTCCTCTATGGAGATGGGAGACTTCCAGAAGGACAACCATTTCTGCAGCACTCCACCAATCAGGCCTTTACTGTAGAGTGGACAGATGGAAGCCACTCCTCAGTAAAAGGCACATAACAGCCCGCTTGGAGTTTGCCAAAGGGCACCTAAAGACTCTCAGACCATGAGAAACAAAGTTCTCTGGTCTGATGAAACTAAGATTGAACTCTTTAGCCTGAATGCCAAGTGTCACATCTGGAGGAAACCTGGCACCATTCCTACGGTGAAGCATGGTGGTGGCAGCATCATGCTGTCGGGATGTTTTTCGGTGGCAGGGACTGCGACTAGTCAGGATCGAGGGAAAGATGAGTGGAGCAAAGTACAGAGAGATCCTTGATGAAAACCTGCTTTCAGGATCTCAGACTGAGGTGAAGGTTCACCTTCCAACAGGACAGCGACCCTAAGCACATAGCCTAGACAATACAGGAGTGGCTTCGGAACAAGTCTCTGAATGTCCTTGAGTGGCCTGGCCAGAGCCCGGATTTGAACCCGATCGAACATCTCTGGAGAGACCTGAAAATAGCTTTGCAGTGACACTCCCGATCCAACTTGACAGAGGTTGAGAGGATCTGCAGAGAATGGGAGAAACTCCTTAAATACAGGCATGCCAAGCTTGTAGTGTCATACCCAAGAAGACTCGAGACTGTAATCGCTGGCAAAGGTGTTTCAACAAAGTACTGAGTAAAGGGTCTGAATACTTATGTAAATTTGAAATAATAATACTTTTTTAATACATTTGTAAAAAATTCTAAAAACCTTTTTTTGCTTTGTCATTATGGGGTATTGTGTGTAGATTGATGAGACAAAAAATAATGTAATATATTTTAGAATAAGGCTGTAACCTAACAAAATGTGGGAAAAGTCAAGGGGTCTGAATACTTTCTGAAGGCACTGTGTATATATTATATTTATATATATATTTATATTATATTTATATATATACATATATGAGTAAGCTATGTCAAGAATCCACTGTATAAATACATACAGTGTGACAAAAAAGTATTTAGTCAACTTGCACAATTGGTGGCTGACTAAATACTTTTTTGCCCCACTGTATGCCCTGTGTATAAACAGTAACTGAAAAACAATGTACAGTAGGATAGATAAATATTATGATGTGCTACGTCGGGGATAAAGTATTTAAATAGACAGTGTGAAATGGGAGGTGACCAGTGGTTCAATGTGTGTGAGTGCGTGTATGTGCATTTGTTTGTGAGTATGAGTTGTGTGTTTGTGTATCAACAGTCTGATGGCCTGGTAAATAGAAGCAGTTTCAGTCTCTGTCTTAGCTTTGATGCACCTGTACTGTCTCTGTCTGTCGGACGGTAGCCGAGTAAACCGGTGGCTGAGGTCCTTAATGATCTTCTTGGCCTTTACTTTGACTTCGGGTGCCGTCAATGTCCTGGAGGGCAGGCAGCGTGACCCCGTTAATGCGTTAGACTGCCCACACTACCCTCTGGAGAGCCATGATGCAGTTGAGGGCAGAGCAGTTGCCCTACCAGGCGGTGATGCAGCCCAACAGAATGCTCTCAATGGTGCATCTGTAGAAGTTTTTGAGAGTCTTAGGGGCCATGCTGAATTTCTTCAGCCACCACGATGTCGGTGTGCCGAGACCATTTCAGGTCCTCAGTGATGTGCACGCCGAGGACCTTGAAGTGCTTGACCCTATCCAATCTCTCGTATTGCCTCTGTCTTTGCTTCTCCAGTGTTCATTTGAAAAATGAAGTCCCCATGGATCCCATGCTGTCTAGGTTTACTGTTGTTGTTTGATGTGTGCTATGCCTTGAATGGTGACAAAAGGCCGAATTTTGTCCTGATGATGGTCGATGACTTGGGGATTGGAGACTTGGGCTGCTATGGGAACACAACCTTGCGGTAAGTTACAGTGATATAAACTGCAACAGGCTTTTTTTTAAATGTTCTTTCGCATGTCTCTAAGCATGGCTTTCCTGCATTACATAGACTTCTCATTTGTAGCTGTGATTCCAAACAAAAATGTACATCCTCGGGAAGACAATGTTCTATTATATTCCTTTTATTCTGACTTCTAATTATTGCTGTGCCTCTGTGCTCACCTTTTAAAACACAATTAAAACGCCTCCTTCCAGATGATGAGCCCAGCTGGGTGGTAATGTGCTGTGTCGTTGTGTCTGCAGGACCCCCAACATCGACATGCTGGCTCAGGAGGGGGTGAGGCTGACGCAGCACATCGCTGCGGCCCCCCTCTGTACGCCCAGCAGGGCAGCCTTCCTGACGGGCCGATACCCGATACGATCCGGTGAGGCGAGTCATAAACAACAAATCAAATGTTATATGTCACATGCGCCGAACGGGCATAGACTTTACTGTGAAATAGTCAAAATAGTAACACAATAGCAATAAAATATACTACAACAACAACAGCAAGAGCTCAAGGTGTAGCCTATCCTCCTGGGGTATGACACAAAGCTTTGCCTAGTACTATAATCTGATCACTAGCTTGTATTGATAGGCCTTACTAGTATTATGTGGTGTTAGGGATCCATTAGTTAGGCTATGTGGAGAGAGCAGTTCATAGGACAGGATAACTAGCATGTTGACCACAATGCAGCAGGTTGAATAGTACATCATCATTCCACTGTATCATTTTATACTTTGTTACTCTCCCCACTTTGAGATTTGATATCCGTTTTTGATTCTGTTTTTTGTGTGTCTTGAACAGGTATGGCTGGCCTTGGACGCTTAGGGGTTTATATCATCTCTGCTGCATCCGGCGGTCTTCCCAGTGAAGAAGTCACCTTTGCCAAGGTGGCCAAACAACAGGGCTACGAGACTGCTCTCATAGGTGAGCCAAAGTCCTCTCCTTTGTTACTATGTAAAGCGTCTTTAGGTCCATGAAAAACTCTACATATATCCCATTTATTATCGTCATGAGTATGTATCAATACTTCTCACTTTGGGAATAGGGAACAGGCAGAAGCAGTGACAGTTCATTTGATTGGTTGCAGCAATGTGTCTGTTTTGTTTGAATGTCTTTAAAATTCTGACTGTATAGCTATAGCTACATGATTGATTTGATTTGAACAGTATAATAGCTTTCGTACTCGTATTGGCTTCTCAATGGTGGCCCAGACAACAGCCTACAGCACATTTACATGTGAGTTGACATTCAAGGTCTTGTTCTTTGATGTGCAATATGCCTCACAGGCTTTTCAGTAACCCACGTTGACATATTATTAAATGTAATAATTGCCTTTATCGGGCTTTTTTTCTCCACTGTTGAAAACACTTTGTGTTGCCTTTCAAGGTCTTGTTCTTTGAAGATGCCTTAAGTTGCCAGTCTATATGGTCCGTCACCTGGCTGCTTCTTTCCACTGTAGGAAAATGGCACCTTGGTCTTCACTGTGAGAGGAACGATGACTTCTGTCACCACCCCAGTGCTCACGGCTTCGACCACTTCTACGGTATAACCCTGACCAACCTACGTGACTGTCAGCCCGGCCACGGCTCCATCTTTACCAATGTCCAAGCACACATACCATTCAAGGTGATGTACAGTGTACAATACATGTTTATGACGTGCACTATTTTGGTTTAACCTTTTTAAATTAAAATCAAAAATATATGTTCTGCTGACAATAATGACAATTCATGTTTGTCTTTAATGCAGGGTTTAATCTAAACCACATGTACAGTGGGGCAAAAAAGTATTTAGTCAGCCACCAATTGTGCATGTTCTTCTACTTAAAAAGATGAGAGAGGCCTGTAATTTTCATCATAGGTACACTTCAACTATGACAGACAAAATGAGAAGAAAAATCCAGAAAATCACATTGTAGGATTTTTAATGAATTTATTTGCAAATTATGGTGGAAAATAAGTATTTGGTCAATAACCAAAGTTTATCTCAATACTTTGTTATATACCCTTTGTTGGCAATGACAGAGGTCAAACGTTTTCTGTAAGTCTTCACAAGGTTTTCACACACTGTTGCTGGTATTTTGGCCCATTCCTCCATGTAGATCTCTTCTAGAGCAGTGATGTTTTGGGGCTGTTGCTGGGCAACACATACATTTTTTTATGGGGTTGAGATCTGGAGACTGGCTAGGCCACTCCAGGACCTTGAAATGCTTCTTACGAAGCCACTCCTTCGTTGCCCGGGCGGTGTGTTTGGGATCATTGTCATGCTGAAAGACCCAGCCACGTTTCATCTTCAATGCCCTGGCTGATGGAAGGAGGTTTTCACTCAAAATCTCACGATACATGGCCCCATTCATTCTTTCCTTTACACGGATCAGTCGTCCTGGTCCCTTTGCAGAAAAACAGCCCCAAAGCATGATGTTTCCACCCCCATGCTTCACAGTAGGTATGGTGTTCTTTGGATGCAACTCAGCATTCTTTGTCCTCCAAACACGACAAGTTGAGTTTTTACCATATGACATTCTCCCAATCTTCTTCTGGATCATCCAAATGCTCTCTAGCAAACTTCAGACGGGCCTGGACATGTACTGGCTTAAGCAGGGGGACACGTCTGGCATTGCAGGATTTGAGTCCCTGGCGGCGTAGTGTGTTACTGATGGTAGGCTTTGTGACTTTGGTCCCAGCTCTCTGCAGGTCATTCACTAGGTCCCCCCGTGTGGTTCTGGGATTTTTGTTCACCGTTCTTGTGATCATTTTGACCCCACAGGGTGAGATCTTGCGTGGAGCCCCAGATCGAGGGAGATTATCAGTGCTCTTGTATGTCTTCCATTTCCTAATAATTGCTCCCACAGTTGTTTTCTTCAAACCAAGCTGCTTACCTATTACAGATTCAGTCTTCCCAGCCTGGTGCAGGTCTACAATTTTGTTTCTGGTGTCCTTTGACAGCTCTTTGGTCTTGGCCATAGTGGAGTTTGGAGTGTGACTGTTTGATGTTGTGGACAGGTTTCTTTTATACTGATAACACGTTCAAACAGGTGCCATTAATACAGATAACGAGTGGAGGACAGAGGAGCCTCTTAAAGAAGAAGTCACAGGTTTGTGAGAGCCAGAAATCTTGGTTGTTTGTAGGTGACCAAATGCTTATTTTCCACCATAATTTGCAAATAAATTCATTAAAAATCCTACAATGTGATTTTCTCGATTTTTTTTTCCCCCCTCATTTTGTCTGTCATAGTTGAAGTGTACATATGATGAAAATTACAGGCCTCTCTCATCTTTTTAAGTGGGAGAACTTGCACCATTGGTGGCTGGCTAAATACTTTTTTGCCCCACTGTATAGAGAATCGTTCTGCTATATCTGAATTGCTTGCCGCTTGGGGTTTTAAGCTGGATTTCTTTAATAGCACTTTGTGACATCTGCTGATGTAAAAAGGGCTTTCTAAATGCATTAGATTTGTCTACAGTTTACTCTCCAATAGTCAGCACCTCTACAGCCATTTTGGGATGTGCTTCAGCTCATGCTTTTTACTACAGTGTTGCTTTGAGTATTTAAACTTTATTTATGTATTCTGGTGTAGCATGTGGTCCCGGATCTGTTTCTGCTCTTGCCAACTCCATTGCTGTCACTGTCAAGCCAAACACAGTGATAAGGAGTTGGCATGATGGCATAAACGGACTGGTACTAAGACTAGTTTTAATGTTTGTTGTATGTAGTTTGTTTGGCCTTTTAGCTATAAAGAAACATGTCCCTCAGGGATATAGGATAGTAAAGATTCTCAACTCTACCCTACAAGACCCTGGGAGTGGGTGTGGCTACCGTGACCCTCCTGCATGCGAGGGGTGTGGTCACCGTGCGGAGGAAGTTGGTGCTGAGTGCGGTGGCGTTGGTGGGCGCGGCGGCGGCCATCTTTGGCACATTCGTCGCCACGTTCCCCTACTTCAACTGCTTTCTGATGAGGAACCGGGAAGTGGTGGAGCAGCCGTATGTCTCGGAGAACCTGACCCAGAGAATGACAGATGAAGCAGTGGACTTTTTAGAAAGGTGTGTGTTGAGTTTTTAAAATGTATATTTCCCCTACTACGTGATAGATTGAGACGGAATAGAAGCCAAATCAAGTGTTTGTGTGTGCGTGAGTGTGTTTGATTATTTTATGTTTGTTTGTGTCTAGCATGTGGGAAGAAACTCTGAAGGGCATGTAAGGAAAGTGTGTGTAAAGGGCTGGTGTCCTAGGTGACTGTGTCTGTAACATGAAAGCATACTGTACACAGTAGTTTGCATTGTTGTCATACAATTATTTTCTTCCATTTACACTGTGTGTGTTGACTATTTTGACAGGAACTCTGCACTACCCTTCCTGTTGTTCTTCTCCTTCATCCAAGTGCACACGGCCACGTTTGCATCGCCAGCCTTCCAGGGGACCAGTCAGCACGGTATCTATGGAGATGCTGTCCACGAAGTAGACTGGAGTGTAGGTAAGACTTGATATTTACTTTATATTGCTGTATGGCCTTCTTTTTGTATGTCCAATAAGTTATAAGGTTGGAAGATTTAAAATGTCCACACTAATTATATTTGAAAGGTTGGAAGATTTGATTGACTTTTACCTAAACTTAGCAAAAAAAAGTCACTGTCAACTGTGTTTATTTGCAGCAAACTTAACATGTGTGAATATTTGTATGACCAAAACAAGGGGTCAAAATCAAAAGTAACAGTCAGTATCTGGTTTGGCCACCAGCTGCATTAAGTACTGCAGTGCATTTCCTCATGGACTGCACCAGATTTGCCAGTTCTTGCTGTGAGATGTTACCCCAGTCTTCCATCAAGGCACCTGCAAGTTCCCGGACATTTCTGAGGGGAATGGCCCTAGCCCTCACCCTCCAATCCAACAGGTCCCAGACATGCTCAATGGGATTGATATCTGGGCTCTTCGCTGGCCATGGCAGAACACTGACATTCCTGTCTTGCAGGAAATCACTCACAGAACGAGCAGTATGGCTGGTGGCATTGTCATGCTGGAGGGTCATGTCAGGATGAGCCTGCAGGAAGGGTACCACATGAGGGAGGAGGATGTCTTCCCTGTAACGCACAGTGTTGAGATTGCCTGCAATGACAACAAGCTCAGTCTGATGATGCTGTGACACACCGCTCCTAACCACAATGGACCCTCAACCTCCAAATCGATCCCGCTCCTGAGTACAGGCCTCAGTGTAACGCTCATTCCTTCAACGATAAACGCGAATCCGACCATCACACCTGGTGAGACAAAACCGTGACTCGTCAGTGAAGAGCACTTTTTGCCAGTCCTGTCTGGTCCAGCAATGGTGATTTTGTGCCTGTAGGTGACATTGTTACCGGTAATGTCTGGTGAGGACCTGCCTTACAACAGGCCTACAAGCCCTTTGTCCAGCCTCTCTCAGCCTATTGCGGACAGTCTGAGCACTGATGGAGGGATTGTGCTTTCCCAGTGTAACTCGGGCAGTTGCCATCCTGTACCTGTCCTGCAGGTGTGATGTTCAGACGTACCGATCCTGTGCAGGTGTTGTTACACGTGGTCTGCCACTGCGAGAACTATGAACTGTCCGTCCTGTCTCCTTGTCTTAGGCGCCTCACAGTATGGACATTGCAATTTATTGCCCTGGCCACATCTGCAGTCCTCATGCCTCCTTGCAGCATGCCTAAGGCACGTTCACGCAGATGAGCAGGGACCCTGGGCATTTTCCTTCTGGTGTTTTTCAGAGTCAGTAGATAGGCCTCTTTAGTGTCCTAAGGTTTCATAACTGTGACCTTAATTGCCTACCGTCTGTAATGTGTTAGTGTCTTAACGACCGTTCCACAGGTGTATGTTCATTAATTGTTTATGGTTCATTGAACAAGCATGGGAAACAGTGTTTAACCCTTTACAATGAAGATCTGTGAAGTTATTGAATTTTTGCGAATTATCTTTGAAAGACAGGGTCCTGAAAAAGGGACGTTTCTTTTTTTGCTGAGTTTATTATGTCATGTTTCATAATATCTGTTCTTAGGTCAGCTCATGCAGACTCTGGACCGGTTGAACCTGAGGGAGAACACACTGGTGTACCTGACCTCAGACCAGGGTGCACACCTTGAGGAGATCTCAGTCCGGGGGGAGGTGCACAGAGGCTGGAACGGGATATACAAAGGTACGGTCTGTTACAGCTTCAGAAGAACAGGTCAACAGAGACCGAACAGCCAGATGTCGAATTTTCGGTTAAAACAGATTTTTTTGTTGTTAATAGGTTACTTTTTTTTTAATAGGAGAAAAAATACTCAACCTAGAAGTGCATGTGCAGAGAGGCTTTAGCTTGCATCTGCAGGGGTTTAGTAGGGTATATTAATAGGAATGTAAATGGGAAGTCAGAGCCAGTCAATGTATAGAATAATAGATCACTAGATAAATAGCTCAGATTATCTAAATGTCCTCATGCATAAGAGACGAGATGTTTCCATGAAAGGTTCTGGCAAGCCTTATATTTTGGGTCGAGTGATAAAGGACTTCCCATATTCTCAGTCCTTACAAAGTGCTTCGATCTGTCTCTGAGCAGCCGGGAAATCCACCAATTGGGAGGGGGGGATCCGAGTTCCAGGACTGCTCCGTTGGACTGGGATGTTACCTGCAGGGAAAGACATTGATGAGCCCACCAGCAACATGGATATCTTCCCTACTGTGGTGAAGCTAGCCGGAGGGACGGCACTGGGGGACAGGTGAGTGCTGTGAAATTGCTGAGGTCTGAGGGGTTTTGTTTGTTCATTGACTTCTTTTGCTATGGGTAAGCCCATAGCACTTGGTAGGTTTTCGAGCAGCCTCGTCTGTCAGTCAAAACTACAGCGTTTGGAATCTAGGTCACCATAGAAATGATATGCACTCTGTGCTCTGAATCACCCCCTAGCTCGAGACATTGTATTCACAATAGGTGTCACAAGGGACCTGCTTGAAAAAAATCTCAGCTAATGAAAAAGCTCTCAAAACGGATCAGGCAGATCTAAACCTTTGATCAAAGGTTTTCATGGGCCTTTGAGGTCTCGCTGCCTACGCAAAGGATCATTCCTACAGTGTGCTCCATTTCTGTGTCTCAGAGATAATCTATTGTGTTGTTTGTGTGTGTCTTCTCTTCCTAGAGTGATAGACGGTCATGACCTCATGCCCCTGCTGCAGGGGAAAGTTGAGAGATCAAAGCACGAGTTTCTCTTCCATTACTGTAACGCCTACCTCAACGCTGTCAGGTGGCAGCCTCCCAACAGTAAGTCCACATTTCCAATGTAATAGATTTAAGAATGCGATTGAATTAGCAGTAGCAGTTCTACTAATAATGATTTGAGTAATAATTCCAATGGTTTTTGTAAGCAAGTTAACTTGAAACGTGAACTACTATGGTGGTTGTAATTCATTGTAAATCTTTAAGGTTATTCAATATGGAAGTTGTTCTTTTTCACTCCGGACTTCTACCCCGAGAACGGGACAGCCTGCATGCATACCCATGCCTGTTTCTGCACCACATCCTACGTGACCTACCACGACCCCCCTTTGCTCTTTGACCTCTCCCGCGACCCCTCGGAGACCACACCCCTGACCCCAGACACGGAACCTGCCTTCCACTCGGTCCTGGAGAAGATCCTGGCCGCGGTGGCTCTCCATAAGGAGTCCATCACCCCCGTTCAGGACCAGCTCGCCCCGGGACACGTCCTATGGAAGCCCTGGTTGCAGCCCTGCTGCTCCTCCCTGTCCCAGCTCTGCAGGTGTGAGAGAGATGGTGGGAGACACGGCCACCGGAGCACTGCGGCGGCAGAGGCAGACTCTCCACAGGACCAGCACATCATTGCTTAACACTGAGGGGAGGGTAACGTAGGAACCCAGAACCAATCTTTTAGTAGGTATGTAAACAATCTGTGACAAGAGACAAACGGCAGGGAAATGACCCCCATTTAAATGTTTGATTTAACCAGGTAGGCCATTTGAGAACAAGTTCTCATTTACAACTGCGACCTGGCATTTTAACTGGGCTTGTGGGTAGAAGTGACTTGGATCTACTTTACGTGTGTATGTGACTTCACTGGGTGAGCTGTAATAACAGACATTTTAGTATTTGGCCTCTCAGGAACACATCCCGTAAAATATCCAGTAAATTGCGTTGCCTACGCTTGCTCCCTGAGGGGTTTATGCAGATGCTGCTGTTTGGACTAAAATGTATTTTAAAGCACTTTTTGACAAATGTATTTGTAAAAAAAAAAAGAAAAAAAGAGCAATATGAATCAAATGTGATTGTTGAGGCCAGTCCTTAAATATATAAAGTAACCAGTATATATAGAGGAGAAACCTAGCACATTGTACAGGAGAGGAGAGCAACTCGATGCACTGATTAGCACAAGGTCCACCTCAAGTTGGGGAATTTCTGGTCTTATTCTCCGAGGCACTACAATAACACTGTGTTACCCTTGCAGGGTACCGATGATCATTTAATCACTGTTCATCATTTAGACTCTACGGCACATATGTCAGAGTCAAGGCCCGCGGGCCACATCCGGCCCGCGAGAAGGTTTTTTACGGCCCCTGGGATGATCTTGATTTATTATTAGAACCGGCCCGCAGACCGCAGCAAGCCGGCAGCCCGCAGATCTTTTACACGCACCAATACTACATTTCCCACAATGCAACGGTGACGCACCGAGCAGTAGGCTGCTTCATTTCAATATTTATTGGCACAGCAGTCGTCAGCATCACAGTAAAATTAACTTTCAGATACCCATCAAAAATGGCAAAACGGAAGGTGGACACTGAGAACCGGGGTTTCAAACAAGGTGGGAGTCGGAGTATATGTTCACGGAGGTAGCTGGAAAACCTGTGTGTCTTCTGTGTGGAGAAAGTGTGGCGGTACTGAAAGAGTATAATCTGAGACGACATTATGAAACGAAACACGCGGACAAAAACAAGAATATGGACATGGAACAAAGGCTACAAAAGGCAGAGGAATTAAAACGAGGCCTCAAATCTCGACAGGCTCTGTTCAAAAAAGCCAAATCACAAGGCCAGGCTGCTGTCAAGGCCAGTTTTATTTTGGCAGAAGAGATCGCTAAATCAGCCCGGCCATTTACGGAGGGGATTTCATCAAAAACTGCATGATTAAAGTTTGTGACGAAGTTTGCCCAGAAAAAAGGCAACTCTTTTTAAATGTGAGTCTGAGCAGAAACACCATTGCCGAGAGAGTAGACCAGTTGTCCATCAATCTAAAAGAGCAGCTTGTGAAAAAGGGAAAAGATTTCATTGCATATTCCTTGGCTGTGGATGAGAGCACCGACATTTCTGACATTGCCCAGTTGTCAATTTTCATCCGCGGAGTGGACTCCAGCCTAAGCGTGACAGAGGAGTTTTTGGCTTTACGTCCTATGCATGGCACAACTACGGGGCATGATTTGTATGAAGAGGTGTCAAGATGTGTAAATGAGATGGAGCTGCCTTGGGAAAAACTTGTGGGTTTGACAACCGACGGAGCACCTGCGATGTGTGGACACAGGAGCGGACTGGTGGCGAAGATACGGGAAAAGATGCAAGAGGAAAACGCGACAGGTGAGCTGACAGCTTATCATTGTATCATACACCAGGAAGCGTTGTGCGGTAAAGCCTTGAAAATGGAGCATGTAATGAGCATCATCACGCGCACAGTTAACTTTATCAGAGCCAAAGGTTTGAATCACCGCCAGTTCAAGGCATTTCTGACGGAGTTAGAAACGGAGCATGGTGATTTGCCTTATCACACAGAGGTGCGATGGCTAAGCCAGGGAAAGGTGCTTCAAAGATGTTTCGAGCTTCGTGAGGAGATTTGTCTGTTCTTGGACAGCAAAGGGAAAGACACAACACAACTCCGAGACGAAATGTTTCTGTGTGAAATGGCTTTTCTGTGTGACATTACGAGTCATCTGAATGCAATGAACTTGCAGCTGCAGGGTCGGGATCATGTCATCTCTGATATGTACAGTACAGTGAAGGCATTTAAAACCAAACTGACTCTGTGGGAGACGCAGATGCGGAAAGAAAATTTGAGCCACTTTCCCAGCTGCCAGACCATGAAAGAGAAGCTCTCTACCAGTGCGTTCCCGAGCGCACAGTTGGCTGATAAAATAGGTATGCTTGCCGCTGACTTTCGACGCCGATTTGCTGACTTTGAAGCACAAAAAAGCAGGTTGGAACTGCTCGGTAACCCATTTGCTGTTGACGTGGAAAGCTCACCACCAAACCTCCAAATGGAGTTGATTGACCTCCAATGCAATGATGCACTGAGGGCAAAATATGCGGCAGTGGGTGCTGCGGAGTTCGCCCGTTTCCTCCCCGACACAATGCCCCAGCTGCGCATCCAGGCTGCTCAAACGTTGTCTATGTTTGGCAGCACATACCTGTGTGAACAACTTTTTTCTTTGATGAACCTGAACAAAACATCACACAGAAGTCGACTTACTGCTGAACACCTCCACTCAATTCTGAGGATTTCCTCAGCTCAGAGCCTTACCCCGAACATTGATGAACTTGTGGAAAAGATGGGACACCACCAAGTATCACCCTCAACCTCAAACAAGTGAACATTACTGTGCAATCACATATTTAGAGTTTTTACTCAGTTCAAGTTTAAAAGTTAAAGTTTAATATTTGTTTTCACTGCATGTTACTTCTCCTTAAACAAAGTGTTGTTTTTGATTAATAGATTTTTGCACTTTATTTTATTGTATTTCAATCCAATTATATTTTAAAAATATTTCAGTTGAGTGGATGATAGAAAATTGCTATTATTGTTTTTTTCTTTGAAGTAAATTTAGCCCACTTTTGCTAAAATAGAAAATATAGGCTACTGATGGTGCCTTGAATACCGGTTTCTTTCATTTAATGTTCATGTTATGGGGATTTTTATATAAAGGAAATTTGTCTTTTGTGTCTGTTGAAAATTAAAGATTACTGACAGAGCCATAAGAAAATATTGCTTTATTTATCTGATCATATTGGAATATATTTGTTAGGTTTTCAGTAGGTTCAATTAGGTTCACTAGACTATATGCGTCATTTAAAAAAATTTCAATGAACATTCGAACAGTCCGGCCCTCGGCTTGTAGCTAAATTTTTTATTTGGCCCTCCGTCCATTTGACTTTGACACCCCTGCTCTACGGGGTCTCTGTAAAAGGCATCTGCACATCCAAGAAGCAATGAAACTGAGTGGACAACCGACATGAAAAGACATGGCTGTATTAACAAATAGAGTAGTATTAAGATGTTCAGTAGAGCTGCCGTGTCTAATGCCAGCAGTCAGTACAGAGTCAGCCAGAGTCCCTGAGTCACACACGGCTCATCCCCCTGTGGCCACAGCCAGCAGCAAATCTTCATCACCCAGACTAGCTTTAAGCTTAGCTCTTCATTTGATCTCAGGTTTTCAGTGACATTTAGTTAATATGTATCTTATTCTCTCTTTAACTCCTATATCCATCGGCCTATTTGTCATAAACTACCATTAGCAAATCTCTGAATATTAAGGAGAACTCCCTCTCCCCTGTTCAGTCATTTATATGATGGATGCTGAATGCTGATTTATTGTTGCACGTTCCCACACACCCACTATGCCTTGCATTTTATACCATGTGTTATTCTTGTTACCATGCGTTGATTTGTTTCAACACATTTTTCTAATGTAAACGAATGATGATCGGATTTGTGTGGGGTACCAGCTACAACAGCACTACTGTTGCTACCAATCACTACCATAACCAACTACAGAACTACAGTGACGATCACTTATACTGTATTCTACTTGACTGGTATTCTGACAATGTGTATAAATCTAATTATTTTCCTCCATCCATGGCCCTGTGATCACAGTGGCTGATCATTATTTGATCCATCCACAACAGAGTTTGGCAGTGATAGAAGCCAGCTGTTTATCTCGTCTTTCACTCCGGTCTGCGTCCCAAATGGCACCCTATTCCCTACATAGTGCACCACTTTTGACCAGTGGCCAGGGCTCTGGTCAAAAGTAGTGCACTATTTAGAGTGCCATTTGGGATGCAAACCCCGTGTGTTGGCTTGGCCGCTGGTCCATCACATCCAGCCCAGCCTCTCTGCTCCCGGACGCCAGAGAAGTGGAGCGCAGCACAGCGCTGCATGGACAGGCCTGCCAATGCACATGTGCACCTCAGAGATATGGCACCCTATTTATCTTAGACCTGGGCCCATACAGTTGAAGTCGGAAGTTTACATACACTTAGGTTGGAGTCATTAAAACTAGTTTTTACAACCACTCCACAAATTATAAACTATAGTTTTGGCAAGTCGCTTAGGAAATCTACTTTGTGTATGACACAAATCATTTTTCCAACTGTTGTTTACAGACAGATTATTTCACTTATAATTCACTGTATCACAATTCCAGTGGGTCAGAAGTTTACATACACTAAGTTGACTGTGCCTTTTAAACAGCTTGGTAAATTCCAGAAAATTATGTCATGGCTTTAGAAGCTTGTGTTAGGCTAATTGACATCTATTGAGTCAGTTGGAGGTGTACCTGTGGATGTATTTCAAGGCCTACCTTCAAACTCAGTATCTCTTTGCTTGACAGAAATCAGCCAAGTCCTCAGAAAAATACAATGTAGACCTTCACAAGTCTGGTTCATTCTTGGGATTAATTTCTATACACCTGAAGGTACCACGTTCATCTGTACTAGCAATAGTATGCAAGTATAAACACCATGGGACCACGCAGCCGTCATACCGCTCAGGATGGAGACGTGTTCTGTCTCCTGGAGATGAATGTACTTTGGTGCGAAAAGTGCAAGTCAATCCCAGAACAACAGCAAAGAACCTTGTGAAGATGCTGGAGGAAACGGGTACAAAAGTATCTATATCCACAGTAAAACAAGTCCTATATCGACATAACCTGAAAGGCCACTCAGCAAGGAAGAAGCCACTGCTCATTAAACCGCCATAAAAAAAGCCAGACTACGGTTTGCAACTGCACATGGGGATAAAGATCATACTTTCTGGAGAAATATCCTCTCGTCTGATGAAACAAAAATAAAACTGTTTGGCCATAATGACCATCATTATTTTTAGAGGAAAAAGGGGGAGGCTTGCAAGCCGAAGAACACTATCCCAACCGTGAAGCATGGGGTTGGCAGCATCATGTTGTGGGGGTGCTTTGCTGCAGAAGGGACTGGTGCACTTCACAAAATAGATGGCATCATGAGGAAAGGACAATTATGTGGATATATTGAAGCAACATCTCAAGACATCAGTCAGGAAGTTAAAGCTTGGTCACGAATGGGTCTTCCAAATGGACAATGACCCCAAGCATACATCCAAAGTTGTGGCAAAATGGTATAGGGACAATAAAGTCAAGGTATTGGAGTGACCATCACAAATGTGTGGGCAGAACTGAAATAGCGTGGGCGAGCAAGGAGGCCTACAAACCTGGCTCAGTTACACCAGCTCTGCCAGGAGGATTGGGCCAAAATTCACCCAACTTATTGTGGGAAGCTTGTGGAAGGCTACATGAAACGTTTGACCCAAGTTAAACAATTTAAAGGCAATGCTACCAAATACTACTGAGTGTGTATGTAAACTTCTGACCCACTGGGAATGTGATTAAATAAGTAAAAGCTGAAATAAATCATTCTCTCTACTATTATTCTGACATTTCACATTCTTAAAATAAAGTGGTGATCCTAACTGACCTAAGACAGGGAATTTTTACTAGGAATAAATGTCAGGAATTGTGAAAACTGAGTTTAAATATATTTGGCTACGGTGTATGTAAACTTCCGACTTCAATTGTATGTGTCTGGTCAAAGTTGCCCACGATATAGGACCATAGGGTGTCATAAGTCCTAGGTTCAGGATCGGGACAAGGGGAGGATGTTTTTCTTGAACTGAATTTTTGTGTGACCTAGTGCAATACTTACCCCCACTCAGCCTTATTTGAATGGTACAAGTGCAACAGCAATGTCTGGTAGGACATCTGATGATTCATATTACTTACTTTTCTTTTTCATTTGTTATTCAAATGAATGTAGCTGCTGGACTTTTAAGGACCTCTCACCGTCGAGGGATTGCGACATAAATGCAAGGGTTGCAATCATAATGCAAAGCCTTTATCCAATCAACTGCACACACACGTAACTGTTTCCAGGTGTGTGCTTTTTAGACGGGGAGAAAATACTGCAGCAGGCAGTGTAATAATGAAATGTACAGATGCTTCTTTTAGTTGGTACGTTCCCTGTAGAATAGCCCCTCTGGTCTTCTAGTGTTATTTAGAGTTTTCCTCAGAGAGAGAGAGAACCTCAATAATATTAAACCAGAAGCCAGGGAATCTAAGTCCCCAGGTGTTAATTACAACTGTGGACAAAAATTTGGCTCATTATTAGCAACAGCAGGGGGAGGCTGGATAGCGGTAGGAAAACACCATGGTTACTTCACTTTAGTGTGTGGATGGTAAATCCTGTTTACTTACAGGACTGTGTGGTCTAGCTGGTGGTGTACAACTGATGTGCAATTCATTTGACACACTGATTGTGATACAACAGACATTTCTATGACATCACGGAAATGTTTACATAGTCATTGTGTGGTTTCTGATCAAGCTAAATCTCAGCTTTACTGTACAGATCTGCGCTTTGCCCTCATGCTGATGAGTGTGCAGTGCCAAACATATTTATTTCAACTCATCCAAAGTCTTTTTGGACAATTATGCTTTTATCAGTCACATTGGGATTGTAGTTATGATAATTCAGCCTTGAGTTAATAGACAGATATGGTTCTTTGTTTTGGGGTTAGATTATATCAGCAATTGCTACTAGATGTGAAGGCGGTGAGTAATTTAAACAGCACATTTTGCCTTGGTATCCTCAGAAGATCCGGAGGGAGGTGTGTGTATTGTGTGTGTGCGTGTGTGTGTGTGTGTGTGTGTGTGTGTGTGTGTGTGTGTGTGTGTGTGTGAGTTCCACCACCGGGGGGGGATGATCTTGAACACAGTGCACGTCGATACCCTAGGACCGGAGGAAATTAAATGGTTCCTCAGAAGGAGAGAAGAACGTGCAGAGTTCAAACAACCATTTCTATGGTAACATCAAAGGGGTACTCCATCCTTGTCCTGGAGGAGCTGAAGGACCTCTGCTAGGTTAGCGTGACTCCACTGCCTGTTATATTATGTACTTCTGTGAAGTGCCTTACTGATTTCCCCACCGCCTGCCACTGCTGGCTCAGGGGTAATGGATCGCTGCTGGAAATTGGTGAGGCGTGTTCAAAGACTGATTTTCCACAAGGAAGTCCATCAAGGCCAGTTACCTCACATGGGAGATATAGTTACATGCTGATAGTCTCCTCAGATTATAGAGTTATTACTGTTGATTGTATGGGCTACAGTGGATTTGCAGTGAATGTGCAAGAGCAAATTATACATTTTACTTACATTGTCTATGTCTTATCACAAAATCTAAAATCATGTGAATGCACCACATTTAAAAGTAGTAAAAACACTAAAAACAAAATTCTCAATTGAAATTGCAACCCTACTAGATCCAGTTCTCTTTCTTCAGAAACACCACTGCATCGTCATGACCCTCTACAATACTGGTTCATCCTTTCCTCTAAAGGAGGGAATAAGGACTGGTTTAACCTGATGATGTCCTCCTTGGAAAACTGAGGGATAAAAACAACACAAAACATTAACAAAAATGTCTGCAAAATCAAACCAATTTAAATACTGCAAAAGAACAGTGTTCAGGCAGCCACTAAATTACAGTTCTGCATCATGCAAAATGGTGTGCAAAACCATTCCCTGAATGCTATACACACACTTGTGTACTGTCTGTATCCCTGTGAACATGTAATAACCATTACGTCCATGTTGGCCAGTTTGAGGGGGAGGTTCATGAGCCCTCTGTGTTTTGGGCAGAAAATGAATAAACAAACAAAAAAGTAACAGTAAGCTCGTAAAGGATAACGTCCATGGGTTGAGTTTGAGATGCAGCTAAAGTTATTACCTGTCCTTGTCATTCCACCGGTTTGATTCCAGCATAGACAGGCACAAAACGCCTGGCTAAGAGTGCCTTAAATTAAAAGAAGCAACGGAATTAGGTCAGGTCAAATCCAAAAATATGTAGTGAAAGAGATTTTGAAATGTTCCTTGACCCAAACATATTGCGAGATATGAAAACAATGGCCGTGCTCCTCATAAACATTTACGACAACATTTTGTGTTAAAGCCAAGGTTTATAGTAAGATACAGTAATATAATCTGCTCAGGCTTGTGGCAGGCTAGCTTTATGAGGTCCTCCCTGGAGGCTAAACTGGATAGGATGGTGTTCTTGCCACTTTTTGAATGCGCTATTGAGATGTGAAGGCGATTGCCTGCTTTACTGTGGGCATCGCCAGGCAGAAACTCCTCGATGTCCTCCCTGGGGAGAACAAAGGGACAGATGCTTTTTTGTCATGTTTTTAATAATTAATTTAACAACACTGTACGGCTCTATAATAAAGCACGCACTTATTACACAATCTGTTGGCTGTGTAATGCATGCACTTAATGAAGACACAAATGCGACCATTGTTCAGTTCTATAGCCTTAGGTTGAATTTACTCCCACACATGAATAGCTCCATTTATTACAAAGAAGGTGTTACAAAAGAAAGAAAATCTACATAACACCCAGTTATCTAGGTGTTAAAGAAATACACAGAGTACAAAACATTAAGAGCACTTGTTCTCATTCAACCCAACCAACTGGGTCTCTGTTTTTCTGCCTGTCTATGTGTGCATATGCATCTGAATATGACTGTTCTGTACACTGAGTATACAACACATTAAGAACACCTGCTCTTTCCATAACACAAGACTGGCCAGGTGAATCCAGGTGAAAGCTATGATCCCTTACTATGAAGGTGTTCCTAATCTTGGTATACTCAGCGTGTAGCTCTCTCAGAGTTAGTAAGTGACTACCTGAGTGTAAGCATGAAGTTATATCCAGGACTCACAGCTCCAAGCCTCTGGCATCTTTGGCAAATCTGAAGGTAAATTCTTTGGCAATGGATAAAGACCAAATGTATCAACCAGCAGTAGGCCTAAACGCAACAAAAAATGTACAAGGAATAGAAGAATAGGATAATGATGAGGAACACCGTATCTTACCTCTAGTTTGTCTGGAGCAGTGATCATCACTGCAGCCACCAGAGCTCCAGCACATGCCCTGAGAGAGCCCAGCAGCTTGTATCCATGTCTCAGTATGGCTCCACATGGTAGATACCCAGGAATCCACACGCAGCAAACGAAAGGTTCACCACTGGCACTGTCATCTCTCTAAAGAGAACATAGCTAGCATTATTCATTGAATAAACTATGAGGTTAATTGACAAACATAGCTATTGTAACTTCGCCAGTGAAATATTGTGTAAAAGCCTAATCAAATCCATATTAGCACAGTGGAATTTTGGAGCTAGATAAACCTGATGTGGGCAACTGTAGTAGGCGAGGCTAAATAACATAGCTAGGCTTATTCACTCATTACAGAGGCAGTCAAACTAATGCTGTAAACTACAAGTATGTCCCTGCACGTTAATAACAAGCGTAGCATTCAAGGTTAATCTACACATACATAAAAAAATACTACCTTACTGTTTATGGTGGCATTACGGTTTTAGAAACAATTGCAGTAAACTAAAACGGTTTGTTCTGCACTTCTTCATTAATATTGATGACAATGTAAAGAAGTGATGGATTAGATTATGGGTCGTTCGCGAACGAGCCGGCTCTTGTAGGTGAATGTTGGGAGCCGGCTCGCATATCAGAAGAGCCGAATCTATTTATAAAAATATCCAAAATTAAGAAATTAATAATCAAAAGATATAAATGAATAGAATTAACTAATTCAAAGAATTAAAAAAATAAATGAAACAATATAGGCCTAAATGCTCAAGCGCGCACATTCGTTCTGGCTGTCTGCTCAGACTAACAGCCTCACCTGTTGTTTCTGTCAATCAGACACGCAGTGTCAACCAGTGAACCAAAGATGCGTGAGGGAGAGCCGAGCCAACTCACTCACAGTCACACACTTAGCAGCCGAGGAGAGAGAGGAAGGACAGCTGTGAAAACAACAGCTGGAAAATGAGTCTGAAGCACAGTAGCATTTGTATGCATTTTAGTAATGTAGACAATGTTGGAGCACAGTGTAGTATTTGCCAAAACAAAGTCTTATATAAAGTCGGTTCTACGCACAACCTATACCGGCGAATGCGAACTGTGCACCCAACTGTGACGCTAGCTGTAGTGGAGCTTCGAGAAACTAGCGGGCCTGCTAGTGATAGTGGTGGAGCCAGCACCTCCACACGTGGAGATGTATCCACTCAGTCAAGTAGGCCTACTCCACGACCCACAACAACGGAGTCGTCTATGGCCCAGTTCATGCCAAAGTCTATGTCTGTAGCAAAACAAGGACAAATTGATATTGCATTGGCTTAAATGATTGCCACAATTTTCGATTGTGGAGGACAGAGTTTTTAGAAATTATAGTAATAGTCTAAGTCCAATGTACACAATTCCAAGCTGGAAAACCCTTTCAAAATCACTTATTCCACAACTGTGTGAGAGCACACTGGCTTCAGTGTGGGAAAGAGTCCAAAAAGCTTCTGCAGTTTGCCTTACCACTGACTGCTGGACATCAAGGGTAAACAATACATGTCAGTTACATGTCACTTCATTGAAGATTTTTTGATTTCTAGCTGTCTTCTAGACTGCTTTGAGTTCAGCGACAGACACACCTCAGAGAAATTGGCAGAGGAACTGTTGAAAGTGGCCAGAGAATGGCAAGTAGATGGAAAAGTGGTCTGTTGTGTTAGCGACAATGCAGCTAACATAACCAAAGTCATTAACATTTTAAAATGTCTTGCCCACACAATCAACCTGATTGTAAGAGATGCTCTGAAGGTGATGAAGCCCACTGTGAACAAAGTGAAAGCAGCTGTGGAGTACTTCCACTGAAAAACTAAAGTCTACACAACGCCAGATGGGGATGCCTGGGCTGAGGCTTAAACAAGGCTGCACTACAAGGTGGAATTCAACATTTTATATGTTGAAGCGGTGTCTTGAGTCAAAGGATGCCATCATCTCTACCCTGGCCATTGTCAATGCACCTGTTGATGCTCTGACCCAAGAGGAATTGGAGGAGGTGTGCAGAGTCCTGGTACCCTTTGAGCAGGTCACTGTGGAGATCAGTGGAGAGAGGTACAGTAAGCAGTTATTACTACATCATTATTTAATCCAGTATTATATATGTAAATGAGCAGTAGTATGAGAATGTAGTATCAGTAGACAGAACATGAACCTGAACTAATAAGTTACTGTTCTCTCGTTTCAGCTATGTGACAGCCTCAAAAATGATACTCCTGTGTCAGGGTCTGCAGCGAATCACAGCCAGCCGCCAGAGAGAAGCAAATGTAACCACAGGACATGTGACAGAGTTGATGGACACCCTATGTTCATAAAATTCCACAGAATGGAATATAATCATGTG
The DNA here is from genome assembly GCF_036934945.1 of Oncorhynchus masou masou. Classification (NCBI taxonomy): domain Eukaryota; kingdom Metazoa; phylum Chordata; class Actinopteri; order Salmoniformes; family Salmonidae; genus Oncorhynchus; species Oncorhynchus masou. Next base: position 70,619,092 of record NC_088217.1, on the reverse strand, counting down.
CTATCAGAAACCGTTGCACTTGACCCCAGGTTTAAGAAGTTAGCCTTCGGTGTTGCCAGAGCGATTGATGAGGCTCTTCAAAGAATAACCTCAGCAGCAGGGAGGGACATCCCCAGCAGTCAGCTGGCTCAGGCACCAGGGCAACAGGAAGAAGAGGGAGGGACATCCCCAGCAGTCAGCTGGCTCAGGCACCAGGGCAACAGGAAGAAGAGGGAGGGACATCCCCAGCAGTCAGCTGGCTCAGGCACCAGGGCAACAGGAAGAAGAGGGAGGGACATCCCCAGCAGTCAGCTGGCTCAGGCACCAGGGCAACAGGAAGAAGAGGGAGGGACATCCCCAGCAGTCAGCTGGCTCAGGCACCAGGGCAACAGGAAGAAGAGGGAGGGACATCCCCAGCAGTCAGCTGGCTCAGGCACCAGGGCAACAGGAAGAAGAGGGAGGGACATCCCCAGCAGTCAGCTGGCTCAGGCACCAGGGCAACAGGAAGAAGAGGGATCAGATGGAGGAGAAGCACCAGCAGTAGTGCCACAAACGTCTGCTGTTTGGATGCTGTTTTACGAGAGAGCAACTGGGGATGCAGCATGAAGGAATCCCTCAGCAGATGCCATAATGCAGGTCTGATCCTATTTAGAGGAGCCAAAGATCTGCAGATCCTCTGAGCTGGTGGAGGAACAAGGCCTCTGTCTACCCACGGCTTACTAAACTCATGACTGCATAGTGACCACATCAGTTCCCTCTGAGAGGGTCTTCTCGAAAACTTATTTATTTTTCTTTGATATGGTGCAATATTCCATTATGCTGTTCAGATTGTATTCGTTTTGAATGGTTTGATTTACAAAACTATCTGTTGAAATACGGTGAAATTGACTAAAGCTGTAAGAAAACATTGGAATACATGGACTGGTTTGTATTTGTGCAATGAAATGTCCAATGAACAAATTAGTACTTTGACATCTATAGCAGCAGCTGAGCTACAATAATGCATATTTTTTTCGGAGATGTCCCAGTATCTTCCAGAACATGTGTTCTGGCTTCCCCATACTCAGGCAAACATGCTGGGGGCTTGGGCCCGTTGCGAGCCACGCATAAACACTTTATGACTTTAAAAAGTTAAACACTCTTAAAACTCTAGCCCCACATTGGACAAGTAATAATAAACATAAAACCTAGCAGTCAAAAACAGATTTTTTTCATATAAACATTGTCTGTGTTTCATGTAGGCTTTCCCTGACGTGATGTTTTGATAACTCTGCAAATCTCTCTGACAAGTTGACTTTTATCAAAATATTTGTCTCTATTGACTCTGATTCGAAAACGCTAATTAGCATCAAAGTAGACATCATGCAAGACTACAAATCCCTCCAAGCTCCGGCACATTATCGCTGACACCTTTGCTGTCACCTAGCTAGCTACAAGCTACCTTGATCGAAAACGAAAGATATATTGAACATTTTCATGTATTTGTTGTCTCACTTATGCATTTCAGTGGAGGCTGCTGAGGGGAGGACGGCTCATAATAATGGCTGGAACGGAGCAAATGGAATGGCATCAACCACATGGAAACCATAGAAACCAGGCGTTTGATACCATTCCACGAATTATGCTCCAGCCATTACCACGAGCCCTTCCTCCCCAATTAAGGTGCCATCAACCTCCTGTGATGCATTTGGTCTTGAGTCTTGTACAGAATACTATCCTAGTAGCAGTCAGATATTTACATTGTGCCATGAAAACTAGGCAATTTTTTCCCCTACCTGTCCAGTTATACTCGGGTTCTCAGCACATCCTTTGACATCATTCTGTCTCAGTTGCAGTTTTCAAATTATGGTCTGTGAATCACAACGTTAAAGACGAGTGATCACAGCATTTCCACAGATTGAGCCATACACAATACAACTCAAAGGAAAACTCCACCCAAAAATGATATTTTAGTATTTGTTTCATTAGTCCATTGTTGACATTGTCCCAAAATGTTTTGCTTTTCAGCAATCAAGTTTAAGATATGTATCATTCAAAATACAGAAATCATCCCTGTTTGATGCATTTTGCATCATATGATACCCTGTTGCGACTCCAGGGGCAGTATTTTCATCTTTGGAAAAAAAAACGTTCCCGTTTTAAACTGGATATTTTGTCAGGACAAGATACTAGAATATACATACAATTGACAGATTAGGATAGAAAACAGTCTAACGTTTCCAAAACTGTAAAGATATTGTCTGTGAGTATAACAGAACTGATGTTGCAGGCGAAAGCCTGAGAAAAATCCAATCCGGAAGTGCCCCATATTTTGAAAGCGCTGCGTTCTAATGAGTCCCTATTGGACTTTGAATGTGCTATCAACCACCTTACGCTTTCTACGTATTCCCCAAGGTGTCTACAGCATTGTGATGTAGTTTTACGCATTTATGTTGAAGAATAGCCGTAGGCGGCTACATTGCGTAAGTGGTCACCTGATGGCTCCCAGGGTGACTTTCGCGTAAAATACAGAGGTAGCCATTACTCCAATCGGTCCTACTGAAAAACACCTTGAGGATTGATTATAAACAACGTTTGACATGTTTCTGTTGATATTATGGAGCTAATTTGGAATATTTTTAGCCGTTTTTGTGACTGCAATTTCCGGGCGATTTCTCAGCCAAACGTGAAGAACAAACTGACCTATTTCGCCTACAAAAATAATATTTTTGGAAAAAAGGAACATTGGCCAGCTAACTGGGAGTCTCGTGAGTGAAAACATCCGAAGCTCATCAAAGGTAAACGATTTAATTTGATTGCTTTTCTGATTTCCGTGACCAAGTTACCTGCTGCTAGCTGGTCAAAATACTATGCTAGGCTATCGATAAACTTACACAAATGCTTGTCTAGCTTTGGCTGTAAAGCATATTTTGAAAATCTGAGATGACAGGGTGATTAACAAAAGACTAAGCTGTGTCTCAATATATTTCATTTGTGATTTTCATGAATAGGAATATTTTCTAGGGATATTTATGTCCGTTGTGTTATGCTAATTAGTGCGATGATTACACTCCCGCATGCGGGATGGGGAGTCAGTAGAGGTTTTTAATGTATAATATGTTCATACGATATCTGGTTGACTAACAAAATCAATGGTGGCCTCCTGGAGGTCAGGGCCCCCCCAAAACATTTAGGGAGGTGTCCTTCGTGCCAGGTCAGTAGATCAGCCATGATTACTACAAGGTTTAGAAAGCTGGCTAGACTCATTTACCTACCAATCTATACAATGGAAGCTCAAATGGGCTTATTGAGTGACTGTCAGTGACTGACATAAGAGGAAGAGTACTGATGCAGTATCAATTTACAAAAAAATGCAACCGTGTGTATTCTGCTATTCTGACTCCCAACAGTAAGTTGAGACCCCGACTGAGTTCCCACATACATTTATTATTATTTTTAAAGTATCATATGTTTGTCTAATGGTAAGTCTCCCACTGGCTGGAGTTTCGGTCATGTGTGTCAGTGGACAGGGTGAGGGAGACCTAGTTCCCTTTGTACTATTGGACTGACAGACCCAACTATGCTGAACACAAATATAATTGCAACATGCAACAATTTCAATGATTTTACTGAGTTACAGTTCATATTTGAAAATCAGTTAATTGAAATAAATAAATTAGGCCCTAATCAATGGATTTCACATGACTGGGGGGTGCAGCCATGGGTGGGCCTGGGAGGGCATAGACCAGCCCTAGCCAATCAGAATGACGACCCCCCACACCCCCTACCCAGACAATTCCGCAGGTGAAGAAGCCGGATGTGGAGGTCCTGGGCTGGCATGGTCTGCGGTTGCGAGGCCGGTTGTACTTACTGCTAAATTCTCTAAAATGACGTTGGAGGCGGCTTATGGTGGAAAAATTAACATTAAATTCTCCAGCAACAGCTCTGCTGGACATTCCTGCAGTCAGCATGTCAATTGCACACTCCCTCAAAACTTGAAATATCTGTGGCATTGTGTTGTGTGACAAAACTGCACCTTTTAGAGTGACCTTTTATTGTCAACAGCACAAGGTGCACCTGTGTATTAATCAATCTGTTTAACCAGCTTCTTGATATGCCACACCTGCTAGGTGGATGGATTATTTTGGCAAATAAGAAATGCTCCCTAACAGGGTTGTTACATTTGTGCACAACATTTTAGAGAAATAAGCTTTTTGTGTGTATGGAACATTTCTGGTATCTTTTATTTCAGCTCATGAAACCAACACTTTACATGTCACATGTATATTTTGGTTCAGTATACTGTATATTATACACACTCTCACTAATTACAATGATGAGCCTCCAAACCTTTAGAGGTGAACACCTGTATTATTAGTCTTCTTCAACCCATGGCTCTTTTGCCTGCTGTGACAAGTCATTTTGTATTATGAAGAATGAAGCCAGTGTCCCCCATTTGGAAGAATGGGGCATGTGTGGTTTAATTGTTGTGGCCTGACTAGATTGCAGTTTGATGGCTCAACATCTTAAATGTGCCAGACAGGATCCTGCAGAAGGAGAACACATTGGACCGATTAATCGTCTGTCTTGTCTGCTGCCCTGCCAACGACGCCCACATATGGAGCCTCCATTAAGGAGACATGTAAGGTAGTAGGATGGAGGACTCTGTTGTGCCCGAGTTAAAACAGCACAGGGGACCCCATGAAGACTATTGTCCTCTGATATTACAAAAATGTATGTTTTATTATCTCGGATTAATTCCATATTTTGTTGTCTGAAGCAAAAAAAATATTTCAATTAGTTATTTTAATAATGTCTACATCCTAATTTACAGCAGTATGTTCAACCAGTTAATGAATTCTAATAGAGAGCCCAGTTTATCCCCCCTAAGGGTCCATCCACGTACATTACCTTATCATGTAATGACTTCAATAATAAACTAGTTGTGTATATACGCTAATATTATTAGCTAGAGCTAGATAGCCTCTGTCTGTATCTCTCTATGCTTTAAGCCTGGTCCCAAGAGCTCAATTCTTCCTGTGCAACCACCCCAAACAGTCAGCACTTATTTCCCAAGGCCCCAGAATACCAGAACAATAGGAATTCTCCCCAGTCGCACACATACTCCTTAACGGCTTGTCAGCACAAATTCCCTGCTCCTTTAGTCTTGCTTATGGTTATATATATATATATATAATGTGCGTTAGACAGGTTATGCTCTCTAGAGAAAAACACTGGCTCTATCGTATCGTTCAGAAGTGGGTGGGTGGGTGATGGACTGTTTAAATAATGAAGTGGAGATAATGTATTAGCGGTGGGTGAAGTGTGGAGATGTCGTTAATAACACGGGTGAGGCGGGTAAACGTCTTTCTTCGTGGTTTAAACACAGACGAGGCCGAATCAGGTCTGACTGACTCAATAGTTCCCAGCACCACCATCTCTTTGATAAGCCCAACCAGTGTTGTTGAGTCTCATTATGTCAATGCTCCATGACACACTCTCCTTATGAGACTACATGTAACTTTAAAACATTCCCTTATTCAATATGGCCCACTGTATGATCTTAAGGCAAACGTTGGAAGCCTGGCACCAATAACTGCCCATGGCAATGTACAATATGATAACTCTTGATTTACATGTGGATTCAATGAGACCAATATAGCTATGAGTGTAAGTTTCATAAAATCTGAATCATATGAACCCCTCAAGCATGATAGCCTCTGTATACACACTTACAGCACAACACGTAAAAAGTAAGAAGGTGAAAAGCTTCAAGTGCCTCGGCGTACACATCACTGATGATCTGAAATGGTCCTCCCACACACTCAGTGTGGTGAAGGCGCAACAGCGCCTCTTCAACCTCAGGAAGCTGAAGAAATTTGACTTGGCCCCTAAGACACTCACAAATTTTCCAGTTGCACAATTGAGAGCATCCTGTCAGGCTGTATCCCCACCTGGTATGGCAACTGCACCGCCCGCAACCGCAGGGCTCTCCAGAGGGTGGTGCGGTCTGCACAACGCATCACGGGTGGCATACTGCCTGCCCTCCAGGACACCTACAGCACCCAATGTCACAGGAAGGCCAAAAAGATCATCAAGGACATCAACCATCCAAGCTACGGCCTGTTCACCCCGCTATCATCCAGAATGGAAGGTCAGCACAGGGGCATCAAAGCTGGGACTGAGTGACTGAAAAACAGCTTCTATCTCAAGGCTATCACAGTATTTTAATCAATGACACTCCGACATTGCTCATCCTAATATTTATATATTTCTTAATTCCATTCTTTTATTTTTAGATGTGTGTATTGTTAGATAATACTGCCCTGTTGGTGCTAGGAATGCAAGCATTTCACTACACCCGCAATATCGTCTGCAAAATATGTGTATGTGACCAATAACATTTGACTTGAGATGGTGCAATTGCAGTTTTCATTTTTCCTCCAATTTTTCATCTGCCCCTACAGTAAAATTATTGCAATATCTTTCTCAAGGACAAAACGAGCTAAATTAAGTAGTCCAATTTCAGATATAAAGCTTATGGAACGAGGACATAATTATAATTAAGACAAGAAACTATTCGACAAAAGAATTATGTGGAGGAAAGTAAAGCTGTAAGAGCATCCTCTTCCTCTGTGCTGTAAAATGGAATGATGGCTGAATGGTGCTCAGACTGAAACCAGGACTTTGTCCCAAATGGCACCCTTATTGCCTAGATGGTACCCTGCTTTTGACCAAGCCCAATACGGCTCTGTTCAAAAGTTGTGTACTACATAGGGGATAGGTTGCCATTTAGGATGCAGGCCAGAGGTAATTAGAGTTCTCAGGGCTTGTGCTTACAGCTAAAGCCAGGAGCTTTTTGTTTGGAGGGAGGGAGGGTGCCTTATTTCTCTCTCTCCCCGGCCGGCCGGCCGCTGCTCATGAGTGTAACTGCCGCGGCAAAGACAGAGCAAGGTCATGTTGATAAAATAAATCTGCTAAAAGATCAAATACTTCCTGTAGATCGAAGGGGAAATGCAATTCATGGGCTGGGGGGATGGAAAGAGAAATCAAAAGAGAGGGATTGAAAGAGGAGTGGAGTGCAGGGATGGACAGAGAGGTGGAAGGACAGAGAGATGGAAGGACAACAGGCAGACCTAGAAAAAAAAGACCATTAGATGAGACAGATGAAGGGGTAAAGGTGAGGCACCTTTCAGACAGGCCGTTATTAGCTACCTGCACTGTATAAAAAGAGAATGAATATTCTAATGATATCACAATCAATATATCTCTGTCTGCACATTGTGTTCGACTCACTAAAATTGCTCTGTCATAAGACTGCTGCATCACTTATTTATGTATTTAATTTTGCATTGAAGTGATTTGATTGTTCAGCATGTAGAACTGAACAATATATCAGATGAACGACAATGCTGTACACTGTAGAAGAACATTACTGTTGCCGTATATTCAGTCGTAAACAAAGCAGAAGACAAAAATAACTATTTGTTCTCAACCCACAGCACAAATGTAAACGTCATCAGACCCAATTAGAGCTGCATGTGGGTCAAAATAGCAGACAAATATAGCCTTTAAAGATCCACCAAGACTAAAGGTAAGAACAAAGCTATGGGTGGAACTGTGAATGGCATCATGACGTCAGACAACAAGGCTTATATTAGACATAGCACAGAGATGGCCTGTCTCAATGTTGTTTAGACTGCCAGGTCACCCGTGATACAAGTCAGCATTAGCCACTAGGGGCAGCAGTGAGCGCTGTTACCTTCAAGTAGGTTTGAATTTTGCTAGGGCGTTGGCAGTGGCGAATGAGTGTAAGCAGTGGCGGATTTAGGTATAGGCGACACGGGGCGCCAGCACCAAAAAATGTGGAATGGTGATATTTGCGCGATCGGTTTTCTATCGCTCATTTGCACGTCAATAATATGTCACCGTGTGGGACTGTGGGTCAATTAACCTCGGCATGGGCACCCTGATTATAGTTTGTGAGCTAGGCAGGCTACTGCCTGGGAAGATCTCCATCTCAGAAGTACGAGATGGGGAGGGGGCGGGGGTAGGTTGACCTCAGGTCTCCTCACTGGAAGCCAGAGGTAGGGGGAGCAGGTGAATTTATCAAATAGCGCCCATACAAGCTAGTGCCAAATGTTGCATATTCAAATCCAGCAATTTTAAGATTTTTTGTTTGAAGTCCGTCCCAAACCATTCAGACTTAATACCTAAGCTTAAGATTTCAGATTTAATGCCTAAACTTTATCCCAACCTTCAAAATTCTGAGTTGTTGCCTAAACTTAACCCCAACCTTCTAAATTCTGAGTTAATGCCTAAACTTAACCCCAACCTTCAAAATTAGTTAATGCCTAAACTTAACCTCAAGCACTTTGAAATTTGGAACAACCTCGACATTTGAAATTATGAGAAACATGAATGAATGTCTAATTCTGACGTAAGACTGTGAGAGCCGTCATATACCATCTTGTCCAGCCCTACTGACAGCCCCATCTTGTCCAGCCCTACTGACAACAATAAGAAAGATACAGGCCTAACAGTTACAAATTGCAGACAATTTCTGACTACTCACTGTGTTCCTTCCCAAGATAAAATGATGACAAACTATTTAAAGGGGCAAAAAATTGGATATCCCTCAGAAAGGAGAGGGGGAAATAACAGTAGTTGTGATTCTGAGAACGGATGCTCGGTCTGGGAGAAAGTGTTCCATCTCACATTTAGGCCAGGGCCAAGTTGAAACTCAATCACTCTCTGGAATGGGAGAAGTTTCAAAGAAAGAAAGGAAGGAGAAAAGGAGGTAAAACATTTCTGTGTACTGAATCAAGTGCACTGTCTGCGTTTTTGTGCAGACACATGAACAAATATGAACCTATGTGACATAGTAAAAAAATATATACACTTATTTATTTCTTGTGCTCTAATTAGTGTTTTTGCCTTATGACATTCCACCAAAAACACAGATACATTCAGTAGATTGAATTTGATAAGCATGTCCATCAACATACAGTACTGAACACCATCATAAGGTTCAGTTTTTTTGCCCACAGACACACTTTATTCTGTTCCTAATGCTGTAGCTGCATCATGTTGGCATTGACCTGTGGTCAACTTAGTGTTTTGTGATTGATTTTCTATTTTGCTTTTCTGTCACACAATGGCTGTTAAAGTATACTGCCGTTCCACAGTCGAATCATGTGCAATTCACACACATTTTGACCTTATCTTTGCAGGTCGACCGGAGCGCACTGTTTCTATACAGAATACATTGTTCAATGAAAGGCTTTCAGTATCTGACGTGATATTGAGGAGTACTTTACAACCAGCTAAAAGTGATTTTGCTGCCTTTATTCAGTAGGCAATTCAATAACTCCGATTTTTACTTAAATAATTAGTTGCCCATTCTGGTCTGTCTATAAACCCCTTTCACTTTACTCATATTATAAACAAAATAAAAATCATTACTATAAATACATAATTTAGCCTATGATTGATTTAACAGGTTTTTCAGAATGTATTTTCTAGGCTTAGCCTTTTGAAGATGAACTCATGAACATCAAATAGAAATGCCACTAAATGATGCATAACTTAAACCTCAAGTCTTTTTTGCAAGCATCTGTCCTCACTGTGGCATTTGGCCTCATCAAATATTCATATTTTGTTCCAAAAATAAAAACAGGATCCATTACAACATTCAGAAGATATAAGGTTTGGCATCTCAAGTCCTGGGACAAAAATATGTTGGACCAGTTTGTGGTCTAAATATCTTAGTAGCTTAGGCTCAACAACATTACACGGATACACGCCATTGAAATATTGCGCTCCATCTTAAGTGAAGTCAGTAGCTGCGTTCATTCCTCATTCTGATATGACATAGGACCATGCGTTTACCCTGACCATGTGACCTCACTAGGAAATACAATCGGAACCCTAGTTATATCCTAGTACACAAGAGGAGGACACCGGTTTAGATTTCTAGCTATTTGAACGTAACTTACACTGACTGCATACAAGATGGTTCAACAAAGGACACAGTAAGAGGCTCGATTTAAAGTGCTTAAGCATATTTACCATTTTAAAATGCACAACTGCTTTATTATTCTGTCGATTACACAGCTGCCTCATTTTGTCTTCTGATGTCTTTCTATTTATACACCGGCACATTAGAGACAGGCTCATCCTCCTCGGGACCTCGCTGTAGTATAGCTTGTAATCCAATTGGTATGTGTGTGTCTTAGCTTCTGCCCACTTTTCCTATTTCCGCATTATAGGATAAGTCCCTGTATGGGGACATGCTCCCATAATAGGTTGAAGATGACTTCCTTTGATCTGAATCAGACCATGTGACCATATTCATCCATTTCGTCTGTTTAAAAGAAGACAAGAACATGATAGTAAGGTTTTCAAGAAGCACCTTTGCTGAAACGTATGTAAGTACTTCTCCTCTGAACATCTTTGTCCTTCAGTTTAGATTGTCTTCAGAGGAACAGTATTTTAGAATCAAGTTATAAACAGAAGAGCAACACTAATCAGATAACTGATTGTGTTGTAGCTACATCCCTCTGGCTACATCCCTCTGACTACATCCCTCTGGCTACATCCCCCTGGCTACATCCCTCTGGCTACATCCCCCTGGCTACATCCTCTGGCTACATCCCTCTGACTACATCCCCCTGGCTACATCCCTCTGGCTACATCCCTCTGGCTACATCCCTCTGGCTACATCCCTCTGGCTACATCCCCCTGGCTACATCCCCCAGGCTACATCCCCCAGGCTACATCCCTCTGACTACATCCCTCTGGCTACATCCCTCTGGCTACATCCCTCTGGCGATGCCTCATCTGAAATAGCATTATAATTTAGTAACTCATTAAAGTATCCAGTTTATAGCTTTTCCTGCTTTGCATTGTCTCAAATAAAGGAAATTGATAGAGGCTCAGGAGTTTTGCATCTTGACAATCTTATGACAAAGCCAAAGCATTCTTAGATTGCTGTCAATTTGTTAAACATTTTTATGGCTCTGCCAATGGGATTGAACTCTGTTATTAGTATAAAACAGTTTAGGCAGAGAGCATATTTTATTGAAAGATTTCTGGCAGTGAGACATTAATGGCTTTGAAAGGTTGGGCCAGCTGCATTTACACTTGTCTTCAACTCAAGGTCCTTTTTAAGCAGTATGTTAATAAGGCTTTTATCCGAGACTCGTCAACAGAGCAGAGGGAAATCACTGAATGTGTCCCAAATGGCAATTGAGCTGGTAACCCTATGGGCCCTAGTCAAAAGTAGTGCACTATATAGGGAATAGGGTGCCATTTGGGATGCAAGCTCTCTACCAACCCAGTCTAACGTAACAGCACAACATTCAGCAACTTGACTATTCGTAAAAGGTGTTATTAAGTCATGGCCCTGTTTAATTGGCCCTTGTAACATAAGGAATATCATTTGGCTTTTCAAGATTTTCTCTGACCATGAGTCTACTACAGCAGAAACGCTGATAAGAGGCATTTTGTCAAATGGAGCTCTTACCTCCTCTCTGCAAAGAAGTGTTTGTATGGCTTCTGTGTGTGTGTACACACACGTGTGCTCTCACACATCTCTGTGTGTGTGTGTGTTTCCTGTGATATATCCTCTGGTTGATTCCAGAGAGGCTGCTGAGATGGAAGTGTGGACAGAGTCAGTACCCATCTCTAGCATGTGGGGGAGCAGTAGCTCCGTCCGCAGAACTGTGTGTGTGCTTTGGCATTGGTGCTACAATATATAACCCAAAGAACCTTGGACTGCTCTGAAGTAGATGTGCTTTGCTCCCTTCAACGGGTGTAATATAATCACTTACGTGAGAGATGCTACAGATATCCATCTCAGCTCTTAAGGTGATTTCGCAGTGAACGTAAAACATTCGCAAATCTCAGTTATTGATCTCTCTCTCCATGACAGAATATCTTGCTAGTGTTTTATAAAAGGGAAAACGGTTTGTAAAGGCACTAGGTTTTTAGAACCCGGTTGGTTGGTTCATCAAACTTCTGACTTTGATACTGCCTAATATTGTCAGTTAATAGGAAGCTCTCTCTGTGACCGATCAATTTAGTATTAAAGTTTCAGCGTCATTTGTAACCCAAGGTAGACTATATCACTTTTAAAAAATGTTTTATTTAACTAGGCAAGTCAGTTAAGAACATTCTTATTTACAATGACGGCCTACCGGGGAACAGAACCCCTTGTTCAGGGGCAGAACGACAGATTTTTTACCTTGTCCGCTCGGGGATTCGATCGAGCAACCTTTCGGTTACTGGCCCAATGCTCTAACCACTAGGCTACCTGCCGCCCATCCCATGCAAGGGCTCGTTTTACAGTGTGCATGAGGGAAGAGGCCTAATACATTTCTTACATGTTTTTCCCATCCAATTACCAGTGACAAAGGGCACGTCCCAAATGGCACCCTATTCCCAGACAAAGTGTCACAGGATTTTATCGATGCTAATGCACACAGCGCAGAGGAGTTATTCCGTTCTCCACAGGACAGAGAGCAATTGTAATATGTCACTGGTCAATTGGAGTTAAGTGATTTAGCGAAAGGCAAACTGCATGCTACATGAGTGGGTGTGTGTATTTGGGAGGGAGAGAGAGAAGTTTACTGTATCAGCATTTGGTTCTACAGTATCTACAGCATCTTTCTCCTGTTGTGGTCTAGGAACCCAAATCACAGCCAATGTGAACTATAATATGTATCCCTTGTTTAGATGCAGAAGTCTTAGAGGTCTTCTGGACAGGCTCCGGAGACGGGCACATCGCGCACCACTCCCGAGCATACTACTCGCCAATGTTCAGTCGCTTAACAAGATTGATGAAATCCGAGCAAGGGTAGCATTCCAGATAGACATAAGAGACTAACGTTCTTTGCTTCACAGAAACATGGCCCACTCGAGACATTGGAGTCGGCAATCGGAGTCGGTACAGCCACCTAGTTTCTTCAAGCATCGCGCCGACAGAAACAAGCATATTCCTGGTAAGAAGAGTGGCGGGGGGGTATGCCTTATGATTAACGAGATGTGGTGTGATCATAACAACATACAGGAACTCAAGTCCTTCTGTTCACCTGACTTAGAATTCCTCAAAATCAAATGTCGACCGCATTATCTACCAAGAGAATTCTCTTCGATTATAATCACAGCCGCATATATTCCCCCCCAAGCAGACACATCGATGGCCCTGAACAAACTTTATTTGACTCTATGTAAACTGGAAACCTGTCACGTTCGTTGTAATGAGGAGACCAAGGTGCAGCGTGATATGAATACATTCTTTTAATGAAGAAAGAACACTGAACAAAATAACAAAACAACCGCGACGCTATACAAAACGAGTGCTGATGGGCAACTACATATAGACAAGAACCCACAAAACCAAAAGGGAAAATGTCAACCTAAATAGGATCCCCAATCAGAGACAACGATAAACAGCTGCCTCTGATTGGGAACCAATTCAGGCCACCATAGACATACAATTACCTAGACGTACAAAAAAACCTAGATATACAAAAACTGTAGACAAGACAAAACAAGCATACCCAAGCATATACAATCACACCCTGACCTCATCAAGATAATAACGAAAACAGAGATAACTAAGGTCAGGGCGTGACAAAACCACATATTCTGAGGCTGCATTCATTGTAGCTGTGGATTTTAACAAGGCTAATCTGAAAACAAGACTCCCTAAATTATATCAGCGTATCAAATGTGCTACCAGGGCTGGTAAAACCCTGGATCATTGTTATTCTAACTTCCGCAACGCATAAAAGGCCCTCCTTTCGGAAAAGCTGACCACGACTCCATTTTGTTGCTCCCTGCCTATAGACAGACACTAAAACAGGAAGCTCCCGCACTCAGGTCTGTTCAACGCTGGTCCGACCAATCTGATTCGACGCTTCAAGATTGCTTCGATCATGTGGATTGGGATATGTTCCGCATTGCGTCAAACAACAACATTGACGAATACGCTAGAGAGTTTATTAGTAAGTGCAGCGGCAATGTCGTACCCACAGCAACTATTAAAACATTCCCAAATGGCAATATTAGCGCAAAACTGAAAGCGCGAACCACTGCTTTTAACCAGGGCAAGGTGATCTGAAACATGACCAAATACAAACAGTGTAGCTATTCCCTCCGCAAGGCAATCAAACAAGCTTAGAGTCGCGGACCAGGATGTCTTGCTCCCAGACAGACTAAACAACTTCTTTGCTCGCTTTGAGGGCAATACAGTGCCACTGACACGGCCCGCTACCAAAACCTGTGGACTCTCCTTCACTGCAGCCAATGTGAGTAAAACATTTAAACGTGTTAACTCTCGCAAGGCTGCAGGCCCAGACGGCATCCCCAGCCGTGTCCTCAGAGTATGCGCAGACCAGCTGGCTGGTGTGTTTACGGACATATTCAATCAATCCTTATCCGAGTCTGCTGTTCCCACATGCTTCAAGAAGGCCACCATTGTTCCTGTTCCCAAGAAAGCTAAGGTAACTGAGCTAAACGACTACCGCCCCGTAGAACTCACTTCCGTCCTCATGAAGCGCTTTGAGAGACTAGTCAAGGACCATATCACCTCCACCCTAACTGACACCCTAGACCCACTCCAATTTGCTTACCGCCCCAATAGGTCCACAGACGACGCAATCGCAACCACACTGCCCTAACCCATCTGGACAAGAGGAATACCTATGTGAGAATGATGTTCATTGACTGCAGCTCAGCATTTAACACCATATTACCCTCCAAACTCATCATCAAGCTCGAGACCCTGGGTCTTGACTCCGCCCTGTGCAACTGGGTACAGGACTTCCTGACGGGCCGCCCTCAGGTGGTGAGGGTAAGTAACAACATCTCCACCCCGCTGATCCTCAACACTGGGGCCCCACAAGGGTGCATTCTGAGCCCTCTCCTGTACTCCCTGTTCACCCACGTCTGCGTTACCATGCACGCCTCCAACTCAATCATCAAGTTTGCAGACGACACTACAGTGGTAGGCTTGATTAACAACAACAACGAGATGGCCTACGAAGAGGAGGTGAGGGCCCCCGGAGTGTGGTGTCAGGAAAATAACCTCACACTCAACGTCAACAAAACAAAGGAGATGATCGTGGACTTCAAGAAACAGCAGAGGGAATGCTGAGTTGCATCCAAAGAACACCATACCTTTTGTGAAGCATGAGGGTGGAAACATCATGCTTTGGGGCTGTTCTTCTGCAAAGGGACCAGCATGACTGATCCGTGTAAAGGAGAGAATGAATGGGGCCATGTATCGTGAGATTTTGAGTGAAAACCTCCTTCCATCAGCAAGGGCATTGAAGATGAAACGTGGCTGGGTCTTTCAGCATGACAATGATCCCAAACACAACGCCCGGGCAACGAAGGAGTGGCTTTGTAAGAAGCATTTCAAGGTCCTGGAGTGGCCTAGCCAGTCTCCAGATCTCAACCCCATAGAAAATCTTTGGAGGGAGTTGAAAGTCCGTGTTGCCCAGCAACAGCCCCAAAACATCACTGCTCTAGAGGAGATCTGCATGGAGGAATGGGCCAAAATACCAGCAACAGTGTGTGAACCTTGTGAAGACTTACAGAAAACGTTTGACCTCTGTCATTGCCAACAAAGGGTATAAAACAAAGTATTGAGAAACTTGACCAAATACTTATTTTCCACCATAATTTGCAAATAAATTCATTAAAAATCATACAATGTGATTTTCTGGATTTTATTTCCTAATTTTGTCTGTCATAGTTGAAGTGTACCTATGATGAGAATTACAGGCCTCTCTCATCTTTTTAAGTAGGAGAACTTGCACAATTGGTGGCTGACTAAATACTTTTTTGCCCCACTGTATATCTTTATGTACATATACTTCATCACTTTACACTTGTGTGTATAAGGTAGTTGTTGTGAAATTGTTAGGTTAGATTACTTGTTGGTTATTACTGCATTGTCGGAACTAGATGCACAAACATTTTGCTACACTCACAATAACATCTGCTAACCATGTGTATGTGACAAATAAAATTTGATTTGATTTGAGTCTAAATCAAACTGTATTGGTCACATACACATGATTAGCAGATGTTAATGTGGGTGTAGCAAAATTCTTGTGCTTCTAGTTCCGACAGTGCATCAATATCTAACAAGTCATATCTAACAATTTCACAACAAATACCTAATAGACACAAATCTAAGTAAAGGAATTAAGAATATATAAATATATGGATGCGCAATGTCAGAGTGGCGTGTAGAATACAGCATATACGTATTAGATGAGTAATGCAAGATATGTAAACATTATTAAAATGACTAGTGTTCCATTTATTAAAGTGGCCAATGATTTCAAGTTTGTGATTGTAGGCAGCAGCCTCTCTGTGCTAGTGATGGCTGTTTAACAGTCTGATGGCCTTGAGATTGTCACGCCCTGACCTTAGAGATCCTTTTTTATTCTCTATGTTTGGTTAGGTCAGGGTGTGACTCGGGTGGGGGAATCTATGTTTTCTATTTCTTTGTTGTTTTTGCCTAGTGTGGTTCCCAATCAGAGGCAGCTGTCTATCTTTGTCTCTGATTGGGGATCATATATAAGTTGTCATTTTCCATTTGAGTTTTGTGGGGTGTTTTCCGTTTAGTATCTGTGCCTGACGGAACTATTCGCTTTCGTTTTTGTATTCGTTATTTTTGTTTGAGTGATTCTTGACAATAAAGATCATGAACACTTTCCACGCTGCACTTTGGTCCACTCTTCCTTACGACGAGCGTTACAGAGATAGAGACTGAAAAACAGGTTCTGTCCAAGCTTTGATGTACCTGTACTGACCTCACCTTCTGGATGATAACGTTGTGAACAGGCAGTGGATCGGGTGGTTGTCCTTGATCTTTTTGGCCTTCCTGTGACATTGGTGCTGTATGTGTCCTGGAGGGCAGGCCCCGGTGATGCGCTGTGCAGACCGCACCACCCTCTGGAGAGCCCTGTGGTTGCGGGCGATACAGTTGCCGTACCAGACAGTGATACAGTCCGACAGGATGCTCTCAATTGTGCATCTGTAAAAGTGTGTGAGGGTTTTAGGTGACAAGCCAAATTTCTTCAGCCTCTTGAAGTTGAAGACGCGCTGTTGCGCCTTCTTCACCACACTGTCTGTGTAGGTGGACCATTTCAGTTTGTCAGTGATATGTACGCCGAGGAACTTAAGTTTCCATCTTCTCCACTGCTGTCCCTTCAATGTGGATAAGGGGGTGCTCCCTCAGGTGTTTCCTGAAGTCCATAATCATCTCCTTTGTTTTTTGACATTGAGTGATGTTATTTTCCTCACACCACATTCCGAGACCTCACCTCCTCCATGTAGGCCGTCTCGTCATTGTTGCTAATCAAGCCTACTACTGTTGTGTCATTTGCAAACTTGATGATTTAGTTGGAGGCGTGCATGGCCATGCAGTCATGGGTGAAAAGGAGTACAGGAGGGGGCTGAGCACACACTCGTGGGGCACCAGTGTTGAGGATCAGCGAAGTGGAGATATTTCCTACCTTCACCAGCTAGGGGCGGCCCATCGGGAAGTCCAGGACCCAATTGCACATGACGGTGTTCAGACCCAGGGCCTCAAGCTTAATGATGATTTTGGAGGGTACTATGGTGTTGAATGCTGAGCAAAGGTCAATGAACAGCATTCTTACATAGGTATTCCTCTTGTCCAGATGGGATAGGGCAGTGTGATGGTAATTGCATAGTCTGTGGACCTATTGGGGCGGTAAACAAATTTAAGTGGGTCTAGGGTGACAGGTAAGGTGGAGTCGATATGATCCTTGACTAGTCTCTCAAAGCACTTCATGATGACAGAAGTGAGTTCTATGGGGCAATAGTCATTTAGTTGAGTTACCTTTGCATTCTTGGGTACCAGAACAATGGTGGCCATCTTGAAGCATGCGGGGACAGCAGACTGTGATAGGGAGAGATTCAATATGTCCGTAAACACACAAGCCGGCTAGTCTGCATGTGCTATGAGGATGCTGTCTGGGCCGGCAGCCTTGCGAGGGTTAACACGTTTAACTGTCTTACTCATGTCGGCCACGGAGAAGGAGAGCCCACAGTCCTTGGTAGCTGGCCACGTCGGTGGCACTGTGTTATCCTCAAAGCGAGCAAAGAACGCGCTTAACTTAAGAAGAAGTCATTGTCCGTGACGTGGCTGGTTTTCCTTTTGTAGTCCTTGATTGCCTGTAGACCCTGCCACATACAGTACTCCTAGTATCTGAGCCATTGGATTGCTACTCCACGTTGTCTCTATACTGATATTTTGCCTGTTTGATTGCCTTGGAGGGAATGACTACTCTGTTTGTATTCTGCCATATTCCGAGTCACCTTGCCATGGTTAAATGCGATGGTTTGCACTTTCTATTTTGCACGAATGCTGCCAACTATCCACAGTTTCTGGTTAGGGTAGGTTTTAATAGTCACATTTTCTATACACTTCTTGATGAAATCACTAACTGTGCCAGTGTAGACGTCAATATTATTCTCTGAAGCTACCTGGAACATGTCCCAGTCCGTGTGATCAAAATAATCTTGAATCATCGATTCCGAATTGGTCATACCATCGTTGAATAGTCCTTAGCACGGGTACTTCCTGTTTGAGTTTCTGCCTATAGGAAGGGAGGAGCAAAATGGTGTTGTGGTCAGATTTGCTGTAAGGAGGGTGGGGGAGGGCCTTGTATGCATCCCGGATGTTGGAATAGCAACGGGTGAGTACTTCCAGCGTGAGTATGCTGATAGAATTTAGGTAGGCTTTTCCCTAAATTTGCTTTAAAATCCCAAGTTCCTTGAGGGCCGTCATGGTGTCGGCTTGTGTGGGGATATACATGGCTATGACAATAACTCAAGAGAATTTTCTTGGGATATAATACGGTCGGCATTTGATTGTGAGGTATTCTAGGTTGGGTGAACAAAAGGACTTGAGTTCCTGTATGTTATTGCAATTACACCATGAGTCGTTAATCATGAAACATACACCCCGCCCTTCTTCTTCCTGGAGCGATTCTTGTCGGCGCGATGAAGTGAGAATCCAGTTGGCTGGACCAACTCCGACAGTATATCCCAAGAAAGCCATGCTTCCATGAAACAGAGTGTGTTACAATCCCTGATGTCTCTCTGGAAAGAAACCCTTGAACTGATCTCGTCAACCTTGTTATCCAGGGACTGAACATTAGCAAGTAATATACTCAGAAGTGGTGGGTGGTGCGCGTGCTCCATCTGTCTGACTAGAAGACCACTCCAAATTCCTCTTCTACGCGGGCTTTGTTTTGGGTTGGCCTCTGGAATCAGTTCAATTGCCCTGGTTGGTGCGAACAAAGGTTCCACTTCGGGAAAGTTGGATTCCTGGTCGTAATGCTGGTAGTGCTGGTGAGTTACTGTCGCTCTGATATCCAATAGTTCTTTCCGGCTGTATGTAATAACACATAACATTTTCTGGGCTAACAATGTAAGAAATAATACATAAAAAAACTAAATACTGCCAACTTTTCTAAGAACTAGAAGCGAGGCAGCCCTCTCTGTCGCCATCTTGAACCATCTATGGTGAGCAGAGAAAGGTTACTGTATATCCCTTGTTTAGATGGAGAAGAAGAGTCTATAGCAAGCAGAGAAATGTTATTGTATATCTAGCTTGTCATTCTACATACTATACTCTTTATATTTTGTGGTCTTAATGTTAAAACCTGTGTGTAGTGAGGATGAGCAGAAGAAGAGGAGTCTATGTACAGTCCTACTTTCACTTCCTTGTTGCGATCACGCCCCTGTTACATGCATCTTGATTGGATGTTTGTTCTCATAAGTATCAGCTTCTCAGTAGCAGGATAGGTGTAATGAACACGAGGGGAGACAGCTGCTTTCAAGCGCAGGGCGCAGCAGGTATTTATTGAGATGGACCACAGGAGGAGGCAGGTAGCTGGGTCCAGGAGCAGGCAGAAGGTCATACACAGGGGGTCCAAAAAGGCAACAGTACCGGCAGGGAAAAGGCTAGTAACATCGTCCGAGAGATCAGGCAATAGGTAGATAACAGGAAAACCGATAGGCTATAGTACAAACAGGGAATAGGCAAAAGGCGTCGTTAGTGAGGCGGGCAAATCATACACAGGAGGCGTAAATCACGGGGAAAAACAGAGCTCCGAAAGACGTGCGTCACAAAACAAACAATAACTCACAGTGATGGGGTGCAAAGAACTGAACTAAATAGTGTGTGAACAGGTGATTAGAATTCAGGTGTTTGGGATCTGGAGAGTGAGCTGCGTTCAGGGGATCTAGGTGTTTGATGGTGTGATTTGGAAGCAGACATTACAATAGGGTTGTTTAAATGAGGCAGGCAGCTATAAATATTCAGCCTCTGTCTCTGCAGTGGCCTCGTCCTCCCTACCTGCATGGCTGCAAATGACGGACTGGGGAACTGATTATACTACCACAGCACCTTCAGGCATCTTATAGTATTATGCTATACTGTCAGAAATATGTGTATAGGTGGCAGGGAAGTCAGGTGCAGGAGAGTCAAACGGAGTGTAAAATGGAGTCTTTTAATAAATGTCCAAGTAACATCCTCCATAACACTAATAAGAAAAATGAATATAAACAAATATGGGTACGAAGACCCGACGCGCACCTATACAAAAAACACTACACTGACAATAAACAATCTCTGACAAAGACATGAGGGGAAACAGAGGGTTAAATACACAACAGGTAATGAATGTGATTGAAAACAGGTGTGTGGGAAGACAAGACAAAACCAATGGAAAATGAAAAATGGATCAATGATGGCTAGAAGACCGGTGACGTTGAACGCCGAGCACTGCCCGAACAAGGAGAGGCAACGTGGCTCCAGCAGCGCGTCAACCGGCCTCGGGGACGACCCGGAGGGGAGGTGCAAGGCGATCCGGATGGAGACGTGGAATTCCGATTACATGGAAGGATCTAACACGTCCTCCACCGGAACCCAGCATCTCTCCTCCGGCCCGTAACCCTCCCAGTCCACGAGGTACTGAAGGCCCCTCGCCCGACATCTCGAATCCAAAATGGATCGAACAGAGTACGCCGAGACCCCCTCGATGTCTAGAGGAGGCGGAGGAACATCACGCACTTCAGCCTCCTGGAGCGGGCCAGCCACCACCGGCCTGAGGAGAGAAACATGGAACGAGGGGTTAATACGGTAATTAGTGGGCAGTTGTAACCTATAACATACCTCGTTCACTCTCCTCAGGACTTTAAACAGCCCCACAAACCGCGGACCCAGCTTCCGGCAGAGCAGGCGGAGGGGCAGGTTTCGGGTCGAGAGCCAGACTCACTAAAAGTGGTAGTAATAAAGCCTCTCTTGAAAAAGCCAAACCTTGACGCAGAAAATATAAAAACTATCGGCCTATATCGAATCTTCCATTCCTCTCAAAATGTTTAGAAATGGCTGTTGCGCAGCAACTCACTGCCTTCCCGAAGACAAACAATGTATACGAAATGCTTCAGTCTGGTTTTAGACCACATCATAGCACTGAGACAGCACTTGTGAAGGTGGTAAATTACATTTTAATGGCATTGGACCGAGGCTCTGCATCTGTCCTCGTGCTCCTAGACCTTAGTGTTGCTTTTGATACCATCGATCACCACATTCTTTTGGAGAGATTGGAAACCCAAATTGGTCTACACGGACAAGTTCTGGCCTGGTTTAGATCTTATCTGTCGGAAAGATATCACTTTGTCTCTGTGAATGGTTTGTCCTCTGACAAATCAACTGTAAATTTCGGTGTTCCTCAAGGTTCCGTTTTAGGACCACTATTGTTTTCACTATATATTTTACCTCTTGGGGATGTTATTCGAAAACACAATGTTAACTTTCACTGCTATGCGGATGACACACAGCTGTACATTTCAATGAAACATGGTGAAGCCCCAAAATTGCCCTTGCTAGAAGCATGTGTTTCAGACATAAGGAAGTGGATGGCTGCAAACTTTCTACTTTTAAACTCAGACAAAACAGAGATGCTTGTTCTAGGTCCCAAGAAACAAAGAGATCTTCTGTTGAATCTGACAATTAATCTTAATGGTTGTACAGTCGTCTCAAATAAAACTGTGAAGGACCTCGGCGTTACTCTGGACCCTGATCTCTCTTTTGAAGAACATATCAAGACCATTTCAAGGACAGCTTTTTTCCATCTACGTAACATTGCAAAAATCAGAAACTTTCTGTCAAAATATTATGCAGAAAAATTAATCCATGCTTTTGTCACTTCTAGGTTAGACTACTGCAAATGCTCTACTTTCCGGCTACCTGGATAAAGCACTAAATAAACTTCAGTTAGTGCTAAATACGGCTGCTAGAATCCTGACTAGAACCAAAAAATGTGATCATATTACTCCAGTGCTAGCCTCCCTACACTGGCTTCCTGTCAACGCAAGCACTGATTTCAAGGTTTTACTGCTAAACTACAAAGCATTACATGGGCTTGCTCCTACCTATCTCTCTGATTTGGTCCTGCCGTACATACCTACACGTACGCTACGGTCACAAGACGCAGGCCTCCTAATTGTCCCTAGAATTTCGAAGCAAACAGCTGGAGGCAGGGCTTTCTCCTATAGAGCTCCATTTTTATGGAACGGTCTGCCTACCCATGTCAGAGACGCAAACTCGGTCTCAACCTTTAAGTCTTTACTGAAGACTCACCTCTTCAGTGGGTCATATGATTGAGTGTAGTCTGGCCCAGGAGTGGGAAGGTGAACAGAAAGGCTCTGGAGCAACGAACCGCCCTTGCTGTCTCTGCCTGGCCGGTTCCCCTCTTTCCACTGGGATTCTCTGCCTCTAACCCTATTACAGGGACTGAGTCACTGGCTTACTGGGGCTCTCTCATTCCGTCCCTGGAAGGGGTGCGTCACCTGAGTGGGTTGATTCACTGATGTGGTCATCCTGTCTGGGTTGGTGCCCCCCCCTTGGGTTGTGCCATGGCGGAGATCTTTGTGGGCTATACTCAGCCTTGTCTCAGGATGGTAAGTTGGTGGTTGAAGATATCCCTCTAGTGGTGTGGGGGCTGTGCTTTGGCAAAGTGGGTGGGGTTATATCCTTCCTGTTTGGCCCTGTCCGGGGGTGTCCTCGGATGGGGCCACAGTGTCTCCTGACCCCTCCTGTCTCAGCCTCCAGTATTTATGCTGCAGTAGTTTATGTGTCGGGGGGCTAGGGTCAGTTTGTTATATCTGGAGTACTTATCCTGTCCTATTCGGTGTCCTGTGTGAATCTAAGTGTGCATTCTCTAATTCTCTCCTTCTCTCTTTCTTTCTCTCTCTCAGAGGACCTGAGCCCTAGGACCATGCCCCAGGACTACCTGACATGATGAGTCCTTGCTGTCCCCAGTCCACCTGGCCGTGCTGCTGCTCCAGTTTCAACTGTTCTGCCTTATTATTATTCGACCATGCTGGTCATTTATGAACATTTGAACATCTTGGCCATGTTCTGTTATAATCTCCACCCGGCACAGCCAGAAGAGGACTGGCCACCCCACATAGCCTGGTTCCTCTCTAGGTTTCTTCCTAGGTTTTGGCCTTTCTAGGGAGTTTTTCCTAGCCACCGTGCTTCTACACCTGCATTGCTTGCGGTTTGGGGTTTTAGGCTGGGTTTCTGTACAGCACTTTGAGATATCAGCTGATGTACGAAGGGCTATATAAATACATTTGATTTGATTTTGATTTGTCCCCTGGTGCGAACACTGGGGCCTCACTGCGGCGACGGTCTGCGCCATTTTTCTGCCGCCTTATGGCGCGCTGAAGGTGGACGTGGGCTGCCTCCCAGGTTTCCTCAGTGCGCCGAAACCAATTGTCTACCGCAGGAGCCTCGGTCTGGCTCTGATGCCAAGGAGCCAGAACCGGCTGAAACCCTAATACATATTGAAAAGGGGTAAGGTTAGTGGAGGAGTGACGTAGTGAGTTCTGAGCCATTTCTGCCCAGGGCACGAACTTCGGCTGATCCTGGCAATAAGACCGCAGAAACCTACCCACATCCTGGTTAACTCTCTCCACCTGCCCATTACTCTCGGGGTGAAAACCTGAGGTAAGACTAACTGAGATCCCCAGACGCTCCATGAACACCTTCCAGACCCTTGATGTGAACTGGGGTCCCTGATCAGACACTACATCCTCAGGCACCCCATAGTGCCGGAAAACGTGTGTAAACAGGGCCTCTGCAGTTTGTAAGGCTGTAGGGAGACCGGGCAAAGGGAGGAGACGACAGGACTTCGAAAACCGATCCACAATGACCAGGATCGTGGTGTAACCCTGTGAAGGTGGAAGATCAGTCAAAAAATCCACCGACAGGTGCGACCACGGCCATTGAGGAACGGGTAGATGTTGTAGCTTACCTCTGGGCAGGTGTCTAGGAGCCTTGCACTGGGCGCACACCGAGCAGGAGGAAACATAAATCCTCACGACCTTAGCTAAAGTGGGCCACCAGTACCTCCCATCAAGACAGCGCATCGTCCGAACTATCCCAGGATGACCAGAGGAGGGTGACGTGTGAGCCCAATAGATCAATCGGTCACGGACAGCAGACAGAACGTACAGACGACCAGCTGGACACTCAGGGGGAGAGGGCTCTGCACGTGACGCCCGCTCAATGTCCGAGTCCAGCTCCCACACTACAGGCGCCACCAGACACGAAGCTGAGAGTATGGGAGTGGGATCCTTGGATCGCTCCTCTGTGTAATACAGCCGAGACAATGAGTTTGCCCTAACGTTCTGGGAGCCTGGTCTGTAAGAAAGAGTAAACACAAAACAAGTGAAAAACATGGCCCACCTTGCCTGGCGAGGATTCAGTCTCTTCGCCTGCCGGATGTACTCCAGATTGTGGTGGTCAGTCCAGATGAGAAAAGGGTGTTTAGCCCCCTCAAGCCAATGCCTCGACACCATCAAGGCTTCTATGACAGCTAACAGCTCTCGGTTCCCCACATCATAGTTTTGCTCCGCCGGGCTGAGCTTCTTCGAAAAGAAAGCACAGGGGCGAAGCTTCAGTGGCGTACCCGAACGCTGAGAGAGCACTGCTCCTATCCCAGCTTCGGATGCGTCCACCTCCACTATGAATGGCAAAGAGAGATCCAGATGAGCCAACACAGGCACCGAGGTAAACAGAGTCTTCAGGTGCCCAAAATACCTGTTCGCCTCAGCCGACCACTGCAAGCGCACCGGGCCCCCTTTTAGCAGTGAGGTAATGGGAGCAGCCACCTGACCAAAACCCCGGATAAACCTCCGGTAGTAATTGGCAAACCCTAAAAAACGCTGCACCTCCTTTACCGTGGTTGGAGTCGGCCAATTACGCATGGCTGTAATGCGGTCGCTCTCCATCTCCACTCCTGAAGTGGAAATCCGATGCCCTAGGAAGGAGATGGATTGTTGGAAGAACAAGCATTTCTCAGCCTTGACATATAGATCATGCTCCAACAGGCGACCAAGCACCCTGCGCACCAGGGACACATGCTCGGTGCGTGTAGCGGAGTATATCAGAATATCATCGATATACACCACTTCACCCTGCCCGTGCAGGTCCCTGAAGATCTCATCTACAAATGATTGGAAAACTGATGGAGCATTCATCAACCCATATGGCATGACAAGGTACTCATAATGACCTGAGGTGGTGCTAAATGCCGTCTTCCACTCATCACCCTTCCGAATACGCACCAGATTGTATGCACTCCTGAGATCCAATTTTGTGAAAAAGCGTGCCCCGTGCATTAACTCAATAACCGTATTGATCAGAGGTAGCGGGTAACTATATTTCACTGTGATTTTATTAAGACCTCCATAATCAATGCACGGGCATAAACCACCATCCTTTAAAAAAAAAAAAGAAACTCGAAGAGACGGGTGAAATGGATGGCTGAATGAACCCCTGATGCAGGGATTCAGAGACATATGTCTCCATAGCCTCCGACTCCGCTTGCGACAGGGGATACACGTGACTCTTGGGATATGCAGCGTCTACCAGGAGATCTATCACACAATCCCCCCGTCGATGGGGTGGTAATTGAGTCGCCTTCTTTTTACAGAAGGCGAGAGCCAAATCGGCATATTCGGGGGGAATGCGCACGGTGGAGACCTGGTCTGGACTTTCCACCGTAGTAGCACCAACGGAAACCCCTAAACACCTACCTGAGCACTCTCGCGACCACCCCGTGAGAGCCCTCTGTGGCCAAGAAACAGTGGGGTTATGACAAGCTAACCAGGGTAGGCCTTGCACCACAGAATGCGCAGGAGAATCAATAAGGAAAAGACTAATCTTCTCCTTGTGACCCTCCTGCATTATCATACACAAAGGTGCGGTTACCTCCCTGATAAACCCTGACCCTAATGGTCGACTATCTAAGGCATGAATAGGGAAAGGCATATCCACAGAAACAATAGGGATCCCTCAACTATGAGCTGAACTTTTATTAATGAAATTCCCAGCTGCACCTGAATCTACTAGCGCCTTATACTGGGAATGCAGGGGAAAATCAGGAAAAGAGACCGAGACAAACATTAGTGCAACAGAGGGCTCTGGATGAGAATGGTGCCTACTAACCTGGGGTGACGCCAGAATGCCCTGCCTGCCCTCTCTATTCCCAGAGGAACCAACCCGGCACCGATCAGCAGTGTGCCCTCTGCGACCATGAATGGTGCTCGAGCAGGAACCCCCTCCGGTCTCCCTGTGCACCATCCCTCCCAATTCCATAGGTTCGGGAGAGAGGGTGCGGGAGGATGGAACAACCAGACCCCGATCTAGACGTCCACGAGAAGCCAGCGTAGACTACAACAGTAATGGTCGATCAGGGTCCTGTCGCTCCATCCAGCGCCAGCAGCCAAGGTCCTAAACTCCAAAGCAAACTCCTGTGCACTCCTCGTCTCCTGCCTCAGATGATAGAGGAGCTCACCCGCTGCTTTGCCTTCGGGTGGATGGTCGAATACTATCCAGAATTGGCTGGTGAACTCCTCAAAATGGTCCAACGCCGCATCCTCCTGTCTACACACAGCGCTGGCCCATTCCAGGGCTTTCCCGGTGAGGCATGAGACGAGGGCGTAACTCTTCTCACGGTCAGATGATACTGGGGAGACCGTGGCCAGATACAAGTTCAGCTTAAGGAGGAAACCCTGGCAACCGGCAGTATCTCCGTTGTATCCCGTGGGTAGGGATAAATGGATCTTCGTTTCCGGAGGGACAAAAGCGTTCAAGGGAGATTCCGGTTGTGGTGGTGGTGGCGCTGGAGAAACTCCCTGTCTCTCCCAGCGATCCATATTCTGGACAATGCGATCCATGACAGAGCTTAAACAGTCAATCTCCTCCGCTTGTTTCCGGACGCGTTCCTCCACCTCCATGAGCGTAGTGTCCTCTCCTGCTAACTTCATAATTTAGGGTCAGAGATTCTGTCAGAAATATGTGTATAGGTGGCAGGGAAGTCAGGCGCAGGAGAATCAAAGAGAGTGTAAAATGGAGTCTTTTAATAAATGTCCAAGGAACATGCTCCATAACACTAATAAGAAAAATGAATATAAACAAATATGGGTACGAAGACCCAACGCGCACCTATACAAAAAACACTACACTGACAATAAACAATCTCTGACAAAGACATGAGGGGAAACAGAGGGTTAAATACACAACAGGTAATGAACGGGATTGAAAACAGGTGTGTGGGAAGACATGACAAAACCAATGGAAAATGAAAAATGGATCAATGATGGCTAGAAGACCGGTGACGTCGAACGCCGAGCACCGCCCGAACAAGGAGAGGCAAAGACTTCGGCAGAAGTCGTGACATATACAGTGGTACAGTGTACTTCATTAGTTTCCTCAGTGTTAGAGAACACCTTATCTAATGATTTAATGCTACCCTTTTCTCCCTGTCTCTGTTTCTGTCTCTGACTCTTGTCTCTCTCTTTCTCTCTCTCTCTCTCACACCCATCCGCACGCACACACTCACACACACACACACACACACACACACACACACACACACACACACACACACACACACACACACACACACACACACACACACACACACACACACACACACACACACACACACACACACTTATGAGTGCTGAATGAGGAATTTGTTTGAGAAATAACCATTTATAATCATGATAAATAGAATGGAAAATTAACATTCATTTGAATGTTTAATGTTCTCGTGGAAAGGTCTGGTGCAATTGCATTAGCTTAATATTTGACCAAGCAGAGTGTTTTGATCTCAATCTATCCCGCTGTCTGTGTATGGTGATTAAAACATCACTTGATTTACAAAACATATGGTAATTAGAGATCGGATACATTTGAAAAATAGACACCTCTCTACAATCGAACTGTATCAACAAAAATGGTAACTCAACCCAGGGTTGCTAAATGTTTTAAATGTGTCTATGGTTGAAAATGATCTTTCCTTTGAATAATTTCTCTTCCAATTCTACAGTCACATTTTATCCTCATATACCTGATCTATGAATGTGTCCCAAATGACAGCATTTTCCCATTGAAGTGCACTACTTTTGACCAGATCCCCATATGGGCCCAAGGGAATAGGACACCATTTGAGAGGCAACCAATGTCTCCAGAATCCCTGGAAGGCTGGATTGATTGTGTATCATCTGACGGTGATATTTAGAAAACATTGTTAGCTCTTTCGCAATGCATCTCCCGTCCTGTCCGGCATGCTGCCATTGTTCTTTTCACCTGCCGTTGTCCTTTTCACCTGCCTGAACTCTTACAATGCACTTTTCTGTCTGCCTCCCTATCTGTCTAGAGAAACCCACCAGTGTGGGTGTATGTGGCGAGCGAGACCCACCTGTGTGTGTGTGTGTAATGGCGAATATGTCCCACCAGTGTGTGTGTGTGTGTGTGTGTGTACCCACCATTAAAACAGCGCATTCAGGGCTGAATGCATCCCGATGAAGAAAAGGTCAAATCCTTGGAGCGTTTAGCCTCAGGCAGCCCTCATGCTCTCTCACATTTTTTAATCATTGATCACATCTTGATCATGAAAAGGAAAAGCTGCAGTGATGTGTCTCAGGTTGCGTGCCAAACGGTCCACTATTCCCTATATAGTGCACTGCTTTTGACCACCGCCCAAAGGGTTTTTGTCAAAAGCAGTGCATTACATAGGGAATAGGGTTCCATTTGCGATGCAGACTTGGTAACGCTGACATGCTATAATTGTGATGGATGACCCAGCTAGACATAACTGTGTTTCAAATTTCTAGTTTTTATTGTCAGGTGCAAAAGTACAGCTTTCTTGCAAGCTCTTTGCCAACAATGCAGTAATCAATATCAGTAGTACTATAAAAAAAAGCTATTTGAAATGCATCAGATGCCAGGCATAATTATAAACAACATTTTGTGTGGTAAACATGACAAAGGGAATGCATGTTTTTTTCTTTATGATTATTTACCATGGATGGATGGCGATGGTGAAAGACCACTTCCAATCTTGTCACTGTATGCCTATAAACTACACATCTAACTCCACATAAGTAAAATATATATTTCCTGTTGCAGTTTGATTTGTTTCAGAGACATCAAATACCTGACAGAATAACAAAAATATCCCCTTCTGATACTAATCTCAGCAAGAAAAAGAAACGTCCACTCCCTGTCAACTGCGTTTATTTTCAGAAAACTTAACATGTGTAAATATTTGTATGAACATAACAAGATTCAACAACTGAGACATAAACTGAACAAGTTCCACAGACATGTGACTAACAGAAATTGAATAATGTGTCCCTGAACAAAGGGAGGGGGGGTCAAAATTAAAAGTAAGTCAGTATATGGTGTGGCCACCAGCTGCATTAAGTACTGCAGTGCATCTCCTCCTCATGGACTGCACCAGATTTGCCAGTTCTTGCTGTGAGATATAATCCCACTCTTCCACCAAGGCACCTGCAAGTTCCCGGACATTTCTGGGGGGAATGGCCCTAACCCTCAACCTCCGATCCAAGAGGTCCCAGACGTGCTCAATGGGATTGAAATCCGGGTTCTTCGCTGGCCATTGCAGAACACTGACATTCCTGTCTTGCAGGAAATCACGCACAGAACGAGCAGTATGGCTGGTGGCATTGTTATGCTGGAGGGTCATTTCAGGATGACCCTGCAGGAAGGGTATCACATGAGGGAGGAGGATGTCTTCCTTGTAACGATCACTGCATTGAGATTGTCTGCAATGACAACAAGCTTAGTCCGATGATGCTGTGACACACCACCCCCACACCATGACGGACCCTCCATCTCCAAATCGATCCTGCTCCAGAGTATAGGCCTCGGTGTAATGCTCATTCCTTCAACGATAAACGTGAATCCGACCATCACCCCTGGTGAGACAAAACTGCGACTTGTCAGTGAACAGCACTTTTTGCCAGTCTTGCCTGTTCCTGCAACGGTGGCTTTGTGCCCATAGGCGACGTTGTTGCCGGTGATGTCTGGTGAGGACCTGCCTAACAACAGGCCTACAAGCCCTATGTCCAGCCTCTCTCAGCCCGTTGGGACAGTCTGAGCAGTCTCAGGCAGTTGTTGTTGCCATCCTGTACCTGTCCCGCAGGTGTGATGTTCAGCTCTACCGATCCTGTGCAGGTGTTGTTACACGTTGTCTGCCACTGCGAGGACGATCAGCTGTCCGTCCTGTCTCCCTGTAACACTGTCTTAGGCATCTCACAGTACGGACATTGCAATTTATTGCCCTGGCCACATCTGCAGTCCTCATGCCTCCTTGCAGCATGCCTAAGGCACGTTCACTCAGATGAGCAGGGACCCTGGGAATCTTTCTTCTGGTGTTTTTCAGAGTCAGTAGATAGGCCTCTTTAGTGTCCTAAGTTTTCATAACTGTGACCTTAATTGCCTACTGTCTGTAAGCTGTTAGTGTCTTAACAACCGTTCCACAAGTGTATGCTCATTAATTGTTTATGGTTCATTGAACAAACATGGGAAACAATGTTTAACCCTTTACAATGAAGATCTGAAGTTATTTGGAGTTTTACAAACTAGCTTTGAAATACAGGGTCTTGAAAAAGGGCCATTTCTTTTTTTGCTGAATTTATCTTGGAGGAAGAACTGTCTGCATATAGAACATAATAGAATAAAGCCATTAAATATACTGTATCCTTCTCCATATCCTTAACAATAATCTAAACAGTGATTTCTGGGTCGTAGGCCAACCCAACCGATACTATTTCTACATATCAGCCAACAGCCCATTACTGTATGAACAGAAATTTAATAACATCATCATGGGATTCTATTGGACTCAGGAACTAAATCAATGATTTTGTATCAACAGCTTTACCAATGCCACATCAGGCTTCTGTATATCAAATCTCCAGTATTGTCACGCTCTCTCTCTCTCTCACCTCCTCCCCCATGCTGATTTTCATTTCCTTTAGATTGGTCTGGCCTATAGGGAGGAAGTGTGAACTACCATGATATAAAATAGCTCTGCACCTCTAATGAAGGAATGGACAGTTAAAGGCTCTGTCTTTGAGATGGCTGGCGTTTCGGTTGATTGTCTTTTCACCTCTTTCCAACCAAAAGTAATTTCTCTGAGTCATTACCCCTTCCTCTCCCTTATGTCTTGGTGGACTGGTAGACTTGATGTCTGGGGCTGCATCCCACAAATGGAGCTCTATTTCCTTCATAGTGCACTACCTCTGACATTTAGGGCTCCGCCGGGGCCTGGCAGTGTGGTCTAGTGTAGTGTGGAGCTTAATTTGCTGGATGTGAGACATTAACTCACGCAGAGTCCCTCAGGACTAGAGCTCGTCTCCCCTGACCAACGAAGTGAACACAGTGGCACTGCCCGCTGCACACCAACCAACGCTACACACACGCTCCATCAGCCATTTCAGGGCAAGGTGTGTGTGTGTGTGTGTGTGTGTGTGTGCATATACCTGCATATGTGTGTGGGTTAAAGTGCTCTCCTGACATGGTGTGTGTTTGGATGGGAGGTAGGTCACGAGGTAGGTAGGGAGGGATTCCTCTGTTAAACCATGGACATATACTTCCCGTCACGGAGGGCGATTGCAACTGACAGCTGCCTGCAGCTATGTGTTAACAGAGTGAAGGAAGAAAAAGGAGAGAAGAATAGACTTAGAGTTTTGCACTAAGAGGTGGCATGGCCTTGGGTTGAGAACTGGAGAACTTCAAGTCAGACCCTGAAAAAAGTAACAATAGATGAACTTCATCCCATTGATTCTTCTGTATCCAATTGGCAGCATCGGCAAGTCTTCACTCCTTTCGTTTTCTCTACAGGACAAAGATGGCATCGATGATGAGGATGGCATTTTCCTGTGCTTTGATATGTCTCGCTTTCTCTCTCTCTCTCTCTCTCACTCTCTCTCTCTCGCCCTCTCTCTATCTCCTCTCCCCCTTCTCTCTCAGTCTCTCGCTCTCTCTCACTCTCGCTCTCTCTGTCTCTCTCGCTCTCTCTGGCTCTCTCGCTCTCTATCTGCTCTCCCCCTTCTCTCTGTCTCTCTTTTTCTCTCTCTCTCTCTCTCTCTCGCGTGCTCTCTCTCTCGCGCACTCTCTCGCTCTCTCTCTCGCTCTCTCTCTCACTCTCACGCTTTCTGTCTCTCTCTGTCTCTCTCTCTCTCTGTCTCTCTCTCTGTCTCTCTCTGTCTGTCTCTCTCAGTTAAATATTTGATCTGTCATCACAGCCTGTGGTTGGGGCTGTTTTGCTATGATGCTCACTAGACCATTTTCTACACCTGATCTGCAGGAAAGCCTTCAGGTAGAAAAGAGAAGCATTCACATGGAATTCAAATGTCAGCATATTTCCTCCATAATGCAGTGCATTACTTAAGACCAAGGCTCATAGAGGTCTGGTCAAAAGTATTGCACTTTATAGTGGAAAGGGTGCCATTTGGGATGTACAAAGAGTCTGCTTACAACTTTCATCCACAGACATCATGGACTTTAGAGGTAACCAGACTAATCTTGACTGACTGTTTTGAGTTCCTTTCTGGTGGTTTATTAACTCTATTTCGTTCATGACAATGACAACCAATTTATTTGGAGTTAATTTCTCTATTTGTTATCACCCCACTCTATTTGCCTGTGGCCCCGAATTGACTGTCAGAATGAAAATGAACAGAGGCACTGAACTGTCCGTGGTGCTGAAAAGAGGAAGTGGGTTTGGTTTGTAGTGAACACAGCTACTAAACATGGCAACACATTGGTTGAGTCCCAAATGACACCCTATTCACTATATAGAGCACTACCTCACAAAGGCATTTTGGACATTTAGAGACCTAAACTAAAACAAAACAGCTTTATATGTATAGAGAATATCAGAATTCCTGTCATACATGAGTCTTCTTTTGCAGGGGGGAGTTTTGGCACAGCCCAAGAACATGAAATAATGTTCAAGTTATCAGTTTCCCTTGGCGGCAAAGAAATCAAAATGTCATGAGAGGCTTTTGTAAGGTTCTGTATTTATTTTATTAGTCAACCATGTGTTCTGTTTCGTTATGTTCTTGAACGTAGCCCTGTTTCTTTGTGTTCTTGAACGTAGGCTTGTCTTACATTTTTGTTCATTGTTTTCACCTGTGTAGTTACTCACCTGGTCTCATCAGCTCCTTATTTAGTTCAGTTCATTCTGTCTGTGCCTTTCTACTAAGCCTTTTCCTATCTCGTTTATGAGAACCAGTTATAGCCTTCAGTCCTAGTTTTGATTCACCTGCCTGTTTGCCTACCTGTGTATGACCATTGCCTGCCTGTGACCACAATTCCTGCCTTCTGCGAAGGTGAAATCAACACCTGCCGCGCTCTGTGTGTGAATCTACACCTTCTTCTCTCTGATTATTCATTACAGCTTTGGAGGCATGTAGTCCTTCATTCCAGGCAGCTGTCTTCAGTCCCCCCTACTTATGCACCCACCGCTTCCCATGATGACAGCATGATGTGGCAATAACATCCAATGACCTTTCACATTATATTTGTGCCTTTTGCCCCCCACCAACACACAACCTCACTTATGCACCTCACTCACCTTGCACAGCAATAAAAAATATATGCTTCATGGATCATGTAAAGGCTACTAATCACAATAGTAATGTAAAGTTGGATGTTTTATTCACTGGCTGTGAGTTTAAACCCTGTATTAATGAACCTGATTCATGCAAACCAATTATTTTCAATATACTGTGTAAATGTGTATGTCCCAAATGGTGCCCTATTCCCTATATAGTGCACTACCTTTGACCATGGCTCATATGGCTCCTTAGGGAATACGGTGCCATTTAGCAAGTATCCTATATAAATGGTTCTTCCTCAATTCTTAAGGCTCCTTGGAGAATTCTTTCCCGATAAAGAACCTTTGTGTGGGGTTCTTGATGGGGCATCTACGGTTCTTAAGAATTCTTAAAGGCTCTTGAAAATGTATGGAAGCCTGCAATTTTTCATAGCACACAGCAAATTGGTCAGTGTTAACTAGCGTTGATTTTCCAGCGTAACCTTTCTAGTATTGATTCAGGAGTTAAAATCAATCTGTAAAAAGACAAATGAACAATCAGTGATGTAAAAGAACCCCAGTATTGGTGTTAATAACCAGTGTTGAACCAAAACCACTCCCATCATTATCATATTTCCCAGCATACTCTATAGCAGGTTGATGTTGAGATGTTTCAGGTACTTTTTTTCTCTCCAAATGTTAGATATCCCCACTTTGGCTGGATTCCAATACGAATTACATATCAATTTGCAAGCAAGGCAATAATGTGACTTGCAGGCAGGGCCTGTGTCACGACTTCCGCCGAAGTTGGCTCCTCTTCTTGTTCGGGCTGCGCTCGACGTCACTGGTCTTCTAGCCATCGCCGCTCCACTTTTCATTTTCCATTTGTTTTGTCTTGTTTTTCCGAACACCTGTTTTACATCCCCTCATCACTCTACGTGTATATTATCCTCTGTTCCCCCCCCATATCTGTGTGTGTAATTGTTTGTTACGTGTCATGTGTGATGCTTCATGCTGGTTTTTCGCCGGGTCTTTGTTTGGTATTGTATGCTGTACATTATTTGTGTGACAAGTGCGCTATTCACTTTTGCCTTTGGCGGGAGTGTCGTTACGCAGTTGCGTCTGACTGTTTTCCTTCTGCCAAATAAAAAGTGTGCCTGTTCACTCATCTCTGCTCTCCTGCACCTGACTTCAGTTAACCAGTTGCGCACACTTGACAGCCTGATTAATGCAGGGGCTTACCGGGGCTGAAGCCCTTGGGACCAGGTGGGTAACTCGGGGGGGCCCTGCCTTGATTGGATAACTGATTAATACAATAATTTAAATAAACTGTGTAATAAATAAATGTGACTGGTCAATAGTGTGAGTCATGTGTCATTTATAATCCAATCAGAAAGCTGTTATCAAATATGGCATATAACATGTACCGGCTGTAACATGGTTACAAAAATATTGCTGGCTAGCCTGCCTACTGAAAATGGTGGGAAAAAGTGAACATGTCCTGAGTAGGGTACAGAAATTAAAATGACTGAAAATCAAACAACAGCAGGAGCAAAAATTTAAATGAAAAATACCCAAACTGACTGATTATTTTTATGCGTTACACAAAGATACAAAGTACAAGGACAACTAAAGGCTTGCAATCGCGCATATGAGAGATCAACCCATTGATAGAGTGGGTGCCTTGTGCTGCATATATTCTGAATTTTGTTGCGGTAAAAACTGAACTGCTACCTTGGAACAAATGAGTTTTTCACGTTTGTGCAGTCAGTATTTACCTTTTGCTCCAAATACACTTGGCGATGGGAAACTGTTACGTCAGGTTTACAACTAAATGAATGCAGTCAAATTGAAACCCTCAAATCTCAATTATGCCAATGTTCGTCAGTCTCTTCTATTTTCACGCTCAAGGACATATCTGAGGACGAAAATCAAAGTTTGGCCAATCATAATGAGGCTCTAACACTTTATACCCGATGGATAAACTTGAGATTGCTATTCTCTGTAACTTGTGGAAAACAATACTCCAACGTTTTCAGAATGGAAGCACTTTAGGCAGTCCAACTGGACCTGTCTAACGCTGTTCGTTTGGTGGCCTCCTTGAAAGATTTTATGGCTGAGCTTCGAGCTCAGTTTGATAGCTTTGAGGCAAAAGGAAAGGGCATGTCACCAAGCGTTGAGTTGTCAGAGGCAGAGCCTGACTGTCGTTTATCATTGGAAGGTCAGCAGAAATCTGCCATCGGTGTGTTCACTGTTGTGATTGACACGCTTATTGCCGAGTTGAATAGGAGGTATGAGTCATACAAAGAGCTAAGCAATTCCTCTGCACGCAACCTTCAGAGGAAATAGCAATCTGACTTGCAACTTGATTTTTCAGGTGAAATCGTCCAGTTTAAAGAATTTATAAGAAGTGAGAAAAACACATCTGCAAATGCACTGCTTCACATGTTGAGAGAGGAATCTACAAGCAGTGTTTCCCAATGATGACATTGCCTTGCAAATATTCTTGACTTTACCTGTAACCAATGCATCAGGGAAAGTTTGTAGTATTTGGGATTGCGGCTGAGTAGGGGTGTTGTATAGGCTTGGCTGCCTGAGGCGGTTCTCAATCAGAGTCAGGTGATTCTCGTTGTCTCTGATTGGGAACCGTAGTTAGGTAGCCAGGGTTTCACTTTGTATTTCGTGGGTGATTGTTCCTGTCTCTGTGTAGTGTTCACCAGATAGGCTGTAATAGGTTTCACGTTCCGTTTTGTTGTTTTTTGTATTTATAAGTTATTTTCGTGTATCGTCGTTTGTTCCATTAAAGAACATGAGTAACCAACACGCTGCATTTCGGTCCGACTTTCTTTCGACAAACGAAGAACGCCGTTACACCCGCACAAAACAAGGGCGGTACAACCTACATTAAATACAGACACTAATTAACTAAACAACACACAGGTGAAACCAATTAGACGAAAACAACAGATACACGAAAAAGGGATCAGTAGTGACTAATAGGACGGTGACGACGACCGCCGAGCACCGCCCGAACGGGCAGGAGAGCCAACTTCGGCGGAAGTCGTGACACATCCCTCTCTTAACAAAAACACTTTATTCATGTTTCATATTACATGCACAATGTAACGGTATTCTTCATGTGAAGGAGAGTCGGACCAAAAAGCGGCGTGGCTATTTAGATTCATGTTTAATAAAACAACTAAACACAAACACTACAAAACAAGAAACGTAACGTGAAAACCGAAACAGCCTAAACTGGTGCAAACTAACACAGGAACAGGAACAAGGACAATCACCCACGACACACTCAAAGAATATGGCTGCCTAAATATGGTTCCCAATCAGAGACAACGATTGTAAACACCTGCCTCTGATTGAGAACCACTTCAGACAGCCATAGACTAAGCTAGAAAACCCCACTAAGCCACAATCCCAATACCTATGAAAAACCCCAAGACAAAACACACCACATACCAAAACCCATGTCACACCCTGGCCTAACCAAATAAATAAAGAAAACACAAAATACTAAGACCAAGGCGTGACACACAATGCATAGTATGGCATCTTCATATATGTAGTGGGTATACTTTCCAAGTTACAGTATTTCCTTTATATCATTTTTAATGACATAACAAAATAACAAACAAAATTACTTTAGTGTTCTATAGATTACCTCTGACCATTCCCCACGTTCTATGTTAGAAATATTGTTCCAGGAGTTGCTTTGAACGCTTTGAAAGCTTTCCCGCTTTCAGACAAAGCACATTCCTTTGGTGACTTTGGAGAGGGAGACCTGCATCTTCTCCCTTGATTTACAACAGGATGTGAGTTGTTAATCCCCACTAGTTCTTTCCTTCCCCCTCTAAGGGTGAAGGGCGTCTGATTGAAGTTATTCATTGCAAACCTGATCTGACCTTTTTGGATTTTCGTGGACAGTAATCACAATGGCTACCACAGCATTTTGCAGCAATATGCCAACCCATCTGATTTGTGCTCAGTGGGATTCTCATTTGTATTTCAACTTGACAATGACCCAACACACCTCCAGGCTGTGTAAGAGCTATTTGATCAAGAAGGAGAATGATGGAGTGCTGCATCAGATGACCTGGCCTCCACAATCACTCAACGTCAACCAAATTGAGATGGTTTGGGATGAGTTGGATCACTGAGTGAAGGAATAACAGCCAACAAATGCTCAGCATATGTGGGAACTCCTTCAACACTGTTGGAAAAGTATTTCAGGTGAAGCTTGTTGAGAGAATGTCAAGAGTGTGCAAAGCTGTCATCAAGGCAAAGGGTGGCTACTTTGAAGAATCTCAAATATAAAACACATTTTGATTCCTGAAAGGGACAACGAATCCAGTTGTTTGTGTGTAGTTCATTTCGGGAAAGTACAGTGGTTCCTCCTTTAAAAGTTGCGAGCTTACGCCATGGGACTTAGAGGTACCCAGCAACACAGCTTCATTGCTCCAGACCACCACAAGGGGAAGTTAGAGCACTCATTATCCATTTGGGTCCCAAGATTTTAAATAACCAATCATATCAAGTGGATCCAATGACTAATTTGACGCAAGCCACCCGTCCCTGGTGACTTTCTTCAGCAAAAATGGCTGACAAAACATAACGGTGGAAGCAAATGTAAGTAATTTTAACGTCATAATGAGTCAAGCAAAAAATGTACAATTGAGAGAAATATGTTAGTTAATGTAGAGACAAACAATTGTGCATATTCTTTTGTCATAAAGTTAATTTACGAAAATCGCTATATAGCAAGTTAGCTGACTAGCTAACATTATCCAGCTAGCTAGCTGGTGTTATGCCATGAGTATGGCATTGTAATTCATAGTGTTTAATGTTTTAGGGATTCCTGAGAAAACCAGCAAACCAGGCTGTCGTCTTATGAAACAGTGGATGTAAAGAATCTAGCTAGCTAAAGCATTTACTGCTAATTGAATGCAC
This sequence comes from Oncorhynchus masou masou, assembly GCF_036934945.1. Lineage (NCBI taxonomy): Eukaryota > Metazoa > Chordata > Actinopteri > Salmoniformes > Salmonidae > Oncorhynchus > Oncorhynchus masou. The sequence continues at coordinate 70,580,177 of NC_088217.1, read as the reverse complement.
AATTGTGTAAGCGTGCCTTGCCGTGCAATGCAGCTGAAGTAACTTAGCTAGCTAACTATTTACTTGCTTATTGTGTAATGGAGGATAAAAATAACTGTATGCCTATGGATGTGTAGCTAGCTACAGCACACAGCATCTGTGTATGGACCCTAAAACATTAGGTTCTGAACTAATATTCATACCAATCTATGAACCTCAGCTATCATAGTTGTATCAACTTCAAGTCTGAATGGCATTAATGAAGCCTATGGATAGAGTAGAATATAATAACTTTATTGTGCCAAGGATGCAAGTTCTACATACATGTACTGTAGTTATTACCACGCATGAGATCCCCCACATTGTAGCCTGTAAATTTAATATATTCACTGATCATGTACTCTTCCTTGGCAAATAAAGGTGCGGTTCAGGTATGAATTTCTGTGAGACATTCTTTTCAGTCATATCCAATGCCAGGTGTATCAAACTCTATTCTTTGAATGATGCTGTGTCTGCATGTATGTATTACAATTATACACTTCAACAGTGTTCACCACTCCTGCTCCTGGGACATCAATGATTACACGTTGAAACTATGCAATAGACAACAAACATGATTTAAGTAAAGGCTGATTTGCAGTTCATATACACAGAAAGAAATATGCATATCTAACTCCCTTCATCTGCATTAATCTGATGACACAAAATAGTATTTCAATGAGATACTTAATTTCAACCAGTGGAGAATGTGAAACGCTTTAATGAAAGAACTTCATTATCAAGGTGTCATAAATACATAATACATGCATTATAATTATGGTAATTGCAATATTATAAATACAAGTTCAATCTGTACTTCAATGCACATATGATGTACATTATAAAACGAGGAAGAAAGACGAGGTGGGGAGAGAGGTGTAGAAAACAGAAAGGGAAAGAGGTAAGAACAGAGACAGACAGCATATGATTCATGAATTACAGTGCTACCCTAATATTCACTCAGTTCATCACAATTACAGTGTTCTAGCGGTGTCTCCTAACCAGCCTTGGGCCCCCCAGTTGGCCCAAAGGTTATCTTCAGAGCGGGTGAGGTTGCCATGATGGGACTGGCTTCCTCTCTCACATCAAAACATACCTATAGGCGAGAGACAGATGGATAGAGAGAGAACATGATTAAGCCTTGTTAGAATTTTAAAAAACACGGTCAGTCATCATAATCATCAGGAGGTGAATTGCAAAACTGACCTTGGATTATTAACTCTGGGACTACTACTTCTCTATCTGTATTTCAATGTAAAGCATCTCTTTAATAATACTTCCTGTATAATATAAACTGACCTTGGATCATTAACTCTGGGACTACTACTTCTCTATCTGTATTTCAATGTAAAGCATCTCTTTAATAATACTTCCTGTTGACGTGACCAAGTGACCTCACCTATGATCATGCTGTGCCCTCTGTCAGCCAGTTCAGATGCGGGAGGGGTTCATCAACACAGCTGATATAATCTAGAGGATTTAGGGAGAAGGGGGGGAGGGATGAAGTGAAGGAGAGAAACTAGTATTGTGTGTGTGTGTGTGTGTGGTCTCACCAGGTGTCCACACTAAGTGGCTACAGAGTACTTTATGCTGAAAAACAGACACATGAGGACAAACAATAGAAGATCATGTCATTATTAGACATAAATACCACTTGATGACTTGATCATTTGAATCAGCTGTGTAGTGCTAAAGCAAAAACAAAAATGCGCACAGGTGTTTGGAGCATTCCGATATGAAACAGCTGGTGAGGTGTCAGGTTCGCCTTTGTACTTAAAGGGTGACTATTCCGACTCTGTGAAATGCTGCAGATCTGCCCGCAGATGAGGTAGGATCACATATCCCACAAAGAAGAGGTGTATAGAATTCGACAGGTCAAGGTATCCTTCTTCCTCCAAACTGTGCAGCAAGTTGTAGTACTGACATGTCACAGCACTCCAAAGATCTCTCCATAAGCTTTCCACTCTAACAGAGAGAAAGAAAGAGTTTTGGTGGGTGGGGTGGGGTGGATATCAGAATAGCATTCCATGACAGACATAATGTGTTCTTTCATCCTTCTGTAAAAAAAGCTAACCGTTACACTGTCATGAAATATATATATATATATATATATATACACGACTATGAAACAAATAGGACATGAAAGAAAGTGAGATTAATTCAACTGAAAATGGCAAGAACAGGTGTTCGTAGCTAAATGCTTTTGGTTAGCTTGAGAATAATAATGGCATGATTTATCATTCTACAGTATGTACCGTTGAAGTTGAAAGTTTACATACACCTTAGCCAAATACATTTAAACCCAGTTTTTCACAATTCCTGACATTTAATCTTAGTAAAAATTCCCTGTATTTGGTCAGTTAGGATCACAACTTTATTTCAAGAATGTGAAGTATCAGAATAATAGTTGAGAGAATGATTTATTTGAGCTATTATTTCTTTCATCACATTCCCAGTGGGTCAGAAGTTTACATACACTCAATTAGTATTTGGTCGTATTGCCTTTAAATTGTTTAACTTGGGTCAAATGTTGGATGACAATTTGTTAGCTACACTGACCTTACAAACCACATAACATATCATTACAGCAGCATGTATGTTAGCAGTATGTTAGCTAGCTACCTAACGTTAGTTATACATCAAATTTGCCAGTATATTAACTATAGGCTAACTACCCAACATTTATTGACTTGCAGTTAGGTGTGGGACTCTAACCTGGAAGCTCACAAGAAGTCCTGCTATGCCCTGCAACAACCATCAAACAGGCAAAGCGTCAATACAGGGCTAAGATTGAATCATACTACTCCTGCTCCGATGCTCAACTTATATGGCAGGGCTTGCAAACTACTACAGACTACAAAGGGAAGCACAGCCACGAGCTGCCTAGTGACACAAGCCTACCAAACGAGCTAAATCACTTCTATGCTCGCTTCGAGGCAAGCAACACTGAGGCATGCATGAGAGCATCAGCTGTACCGGACGACTGTGTGCTCACGCTCTCCGTAGCCAAGGTGGGCAAGACTTTTAAATGGGTCAACATACACAAGGCTGCGGGGGCCAGACGGATTTCCAGGACGTGTGCTCCAAGCATGTGCTGACATTTTCAATATGTCCCTGATTAAGTCTGTAATACCAGCATGCTTCGAGCAGACCACCATAGTCCCTGTGCCCAAGAACACAAAGGCAACCTGCCTAAATGACTACAGACCCGTAGCACTCATGTCTGTAGCCATGAAGTGCTTTGAAAGGTTGGTAATGGCTCACATCAACGCCATTATCCCAGAAACCCTAGACCCACTCCAATTTGCATACCTCCCAAACAGATCCACAGATGATGCAATCTCTATTGCACTCCACACTGCCCTTTCCCGCCTGGACAAAATAAACACTTACGTGAGAATGCTATTCATTGACTACAGCTCAGTGTTCAACACCATAGTACCCTCAAAGCTCATCACTAAGCTAAGGATCCTGGGACTAAACACCACCCTCTGCAACTGGATCCTGGACTTCCTGACGTGCCGCCCCCAGATGATGAGGGTAGGTAGCAACACATCTGCCACACTGATCCTCAACACTGGAGCCCCCCAGGGGTTCGTGCTTAGTCCCCTCCTGTACTCCCTGTTCACCCACGACTGCATGGCCAGGCATGACTCCAACACCATTATTAAGTTTGCAGACAACACAACAGTGATCACAGACAACGACGAGTCAGTCTATAGGGAGGAAGTCAGAGACCTGGCCAGGTGGTGCCAGAATAACAACCTATCCCTCAACGTAACCAAGACTAAGGAGATCATTGTGAACTACAGGAAAAGAGGGACAGAGCACGCCCCCATTTTCAAAGATGGGGGTGTAGTGGAGCAGGTTGAGAGCTTCAAGTTCCTTGGTGTCCACATCACCAACAAACTAGAATGGTCCAAACACACCAAGACAGTCGTGAAGAGGGCACGACAAAGCCTATTCCCTTTCAGGAAACGAAAAAGATTTGGCATGCTGCAACATCTACAGCTGCAACATCGAGAGCATCCTGACTGGTTGCATCACTGCCTGGTATGGCAATTGCTCGGCCTCTGACCGCAAGGCACTACAAAGGGTAGTGCGTATGGCCCAGTACATCACTGGGGCTAAGCTGCCTGCCATCCAGGACCTCTACACCAGACAGTGTGAGAGGAAGGCCCTAGAAATAGTCAAAGACCCCAGTCATAGACTGTTCTCTCTACTACTGCATGGCAAGCAGTACCAGAGTGCCAAATCTAGGACAAAAATCCTTCTCAACATTTTTTACCCCCAAGCCATAAGACTCCTGAACAGGTAATCAAATGGCTACCCGGACTATTTGCATTGTGGACCCCGCCCAACCCCTCTTTTACGCTGCTGCTACTCACTTTAACCATAGCTACATGTACATACTACCTCAGTCTGCCTTGACTTACCAGTGTCTGTATTTAGCCTCACTACTTTTATAGCCTCATTGCTGTATATTTATTTTTTACTGTTTGATTTCTTTACCTACCTATTGTTCACCGAATACCTTTTTTGCACTATTGGTTAGAGCCTGTAAGTAAGCGTTTCACTGTAAGGTCTACACCTGTTGTATTCAGAGCACGTGACAAATACACTTTGATTTGATTAGAATTTTGTCCTGCACATTGAATATAGTTGCGGAGAGTCCCTGTAAACCTAGATTCAGATCATTCAGGCGAGAAAAACCATCACCCAGATAGGCCAATCGTGTGAGAAACTTGTCATCATGCAAGCGGTCAGACAAGTGATGGTCAGTAAAGATAACTTTAAGCTTGTCTTTCAATTTAAAAAAAGTGTTAATACTTTGCCCCTTGATAACCAGCGCACTTCTATGTTGTAAAATAGTTACATGGTCGCTGCCCATATCATTGTACAATGAAGAAAATACAAGAGTTCTGGGGCCATGCTTAACAAAGTGAACTAGTTTCACTGTAGTGTTCAAAACGTCTTTCAAGCTGTCAGGCATTCCCTTGGTAGCAAGAGCCTCTCGGTGAATGCTGCAGTGTACCCAATTGGCGTCGGGAGCAACTGCTTGTACGTTTGTTACCACTCCACTATGTCTCCCTGTCATGCTTTTGCGCCAACAGTACAGATACCAACATGAGCAGCTGCTATGTTTGGCTACATACGGACCGTTAGTGGAATTCCCGTGAGAGTGTAACGCTTAATGTGATTGGGTGTTAATTATTTAATTAGGCTACCTGTATTTGACATTGTGTTGTTATTTTGCTGAACACTAGATGATTGAATTTCCTTTTTTTGCAGTGAAACGAGGCTACTCAGGCGAGAAAAAACCTCACCCAAATGTATAGTCACATTGGAAAATATAAATGGACTGTTTGAACATGTGAAGAAATATATATATAATTTTTATATATATTGTGGCAAACCTCTTCAAGGTTAGGAGCGTTTGTCACAAACTAAGTGGTAAACTGTCACCAAATCACCCAAGAATGAGAGTTCTTTCGAACAGGACAGTACCTGTGTGTTTGTTTCTCCGTCCTGGTCCACCCAGGCCGTAGGCAAGGTCAAGGATAGCAGGGTTCGGTACACGAATCGGGTTCTCGGTAGGTCCAGGTCCAAACGCCAACAGGTAAGTCCAAAACAGTCCAGCTCATGCACAGTAAATCCAGCCAATCTCTATTGTCTCTTTCTCTATTGTTCATAGATCCTTCCAGCACTCTTCTCCTCTTCCTGGTTTTTCTTGACCCTTTATCTGTGGGTTGGCTCCACCTTCTGAGGTTTCCCCTTGCTTCTGGGACTTGTAGTTTTGGTGGTCGGCCATTTTGTGATCTGTAGTTCTGACAGGGGTGGCCATTTTAGTGATCGGGCAGAGCCCATTTATTAGTTCTGCTCTCACATATCTGCCATTTACCACTCGACCCCCTTCTTTGCCACAATATATAGAAAAACAAATGATCGTCCGACAAAGCGCAAACTAGATTGGATGGCGTATCGCTGAAGAATGCTGTGATAGCCATGCTGGTTAAGTGTGCCTTGAATTCTGAATTAATCAGTGTCACCAGCAAAGCACACCATCACACCTCTTCCATGCCCCTGTATAATTTATTTAACTAGGCAAGTCAGTTCAGAACAAATAAATATAAATATAAATATATATATATAAATATAAATATATATATATGAATGAATCACATTTTTATTTGGCATACCCCAGTTTGGGAATACCCGTCTGGGTTGGTGCCTCCCCTTGGGTTGTGCCGTAGCGGAGATCTTTGTGGGCTATACTCGGCCCGGTCTCAGGATGGTAAGTTGGTGGTTGAAGATATCCCTCTAGTGGCATGGGGGATGTGCTTTGGAAAAGTGGGTGGGGTTATATCCTGTCTGTTTGGCCCTGTCCGGGGGTATCATCAGATGGGGCCACAGTGTCTCAGTCTCCAGTATTTATGCTGTAGTAGTTTGTGTCGGGGGGCTAGGGTCAGTTTGTTATATCTGGAGTACTTCTCCTGTCTTATCCGGTGTGAATCTCTCTCTCTCTCTCTCTCTCTCTCTGAGCCCTAGGACCATGCCTCAGGACTACCTGGCATGATGACTCCTTGCTCTCCACAGTTCACCTGGCCGTGCTGCTGCTCCAGTTTCAACTGTTCTGCAGGCGGCTATGGAACCCTGACCTGTTCACCGGACGTGTTTTCAATTCTCTAGAGACAGCAGGAGTGGTAGAGATACTCTCAATGATAGGCTATGAAAAGCCAACTGACATTTGCTCCTGAGGTGCTGACTTGTTGCACCCTCGACAACTACTGTGATTATTATTATTTGACCATGCTGGTCATTTATGAACATTTGAACATCTTGGCCATGTTCTGTTATAATCTCCACCCGGCACAGCCAGAAGAGGACTGGCCACCCCTCATAGCCTGGTTCCTCTCTAGGTTTCTTCCTAGGTTTTGGCCTTTCTAGGGAGTTTTTCCTAGCCACCATGCTTCTACACCTGCTTTGCTTGCTGTTTGTGGTTTTAGTACAGCACTTTGATATATCAGCTGATGTAAGAAGGGCTATATAAATACATTTGATTAAATAATTAAATGGCAACATACTCACTTGGGATCTCACTTGGTGAAGACCAAAGGAATAGGAATAAATTAATGCAGCAACCTGCAACGGTTTTCTGTAGGCGAAGGAGAGTCGGACCAAAATGCAGCGTGTAGATTGCGATCCATGTTTAATCAAAAAACGTAAACACGAATCAATACAAAATACTACAAAAAAACCAAGAACGTAACAAAAACCGAAACAGCCTATACTTATGTAAACTAACACAGCGACAGGAACAAGGACACTAAGGACAATCACCCACGAAACACACAAAGAATATGGCTACCTAAATATGGTTCCCAATCAGAGTCAACGATAATCACCTGACTCTGATTGAGAACCGCCTCAGGCAGCCATAGACTATGCGATACACCCCACACAACCCCAAGATGAAACACACCACAAATAAACCCATGTCACACCCTGGCCTGACCCAATAAATGAAGATAAACATAATAAATGTAGACCAGGGCGTGACACAACCATTTCTCTGTCACTAGCAAACACAGTCATGGGTGGTACTGTTAACTCTAAAATTCACTCGAAAGTCACCCTGGGAAATATGCAAATTAGGCGTAAAACCGTACAGCAGGTCTATACATTTCCCTTTCTGGATGGCCGAAACATTTCTGGTTTACAATTTTTGCCTGGTTCTTCAAAGAACCATCACATTTATGGTTCTTCAGAGACCCTAAAATCGTTCCCCATATTGCATCGCTCTCAAGAACCTATTCGGTTCCAACTTGCACCTTTTTTTTAAGAGTGTATGTACATTTTCTGACGCTCTGCCAACAGTAGAGTTCAACTTGAGAGTAAAACAGTTGTAATAATTATAATCAGATGGTTCATGAAATGGGTTTCCATAGCCGAGGAGCCGCACACAAGCCTAAGATCACCATGTGTAATGCAACTCGTCGGCTGGAGTTGTGTAAAGCTCGACGCCATTGTACTCTGGAGCAATGGAAATTAGTTCTCTGGAGTGACAAATCACGCGGATGCCAGGAGAACGCTTCCTGCCCCAATGCATAGCTTCCAAATTTGTGGCAACAGTTTGGGGAATGCCCTGTTTCAGCATGATATTGCCCCCGTGCACAAAGCGAGGTCCATACAGAAATAGTTTGTCGAGATTGGTGTGAAAGAACTTGACTGGCCTGCACAGAGCCCTGACCTCAACCCCATCGAACACCTTTAAGATGAATTGGATGGTAACTGCGAGCCAGGCCTAATCGCCCAACATCAGTGACCTACCTCACTAATGCTCATGGCTGAATGGAAACAAGTCCAACATGTAGCAGCAATGGGGGGACCAACTCCATATTAATGCTCATGATTTTAGACAGGCCAGGTGTCCACATACTTTTGGTCATGTAGTGTGTGTGTGTGTGTGTGTGTGTAGAAGAGAGACACACACTATACATTTAGTGAATGTCTTGAGTGTATACAGTGAATGGATAGTCCTGTTATGTAATGTTTTATAGTGCATCTGTGTCAAAGCTGCTAATTGGACGGACTGGATTTGTTCTCCATACAGCACTCATCATTATCTCCATTACACAAACAGATAGTATGAGGGTTATGCACAATCTTTTAATCTATATTTGGATAGGCTCCCCTGGGGGAAAACATTTACAGGCATCTATTTAAATGTATCTTTTGATTGTATTTTTTAAAACCAGCCCTTTTAAATCCAGGAATATATTGAACATTTAAACATTCCTCAACAAATGTTGCATGAAACGTCGGGAAAGCACGTGTTCATCTTCGAAGGCTTCTGAAAGACATAGGGTGATTTGATGAAATGATATGCACTACGCTTTTCATATTGGCTTGTTTCTAACCTAGGATACTGATCTCTGCTAGAAATAGAGATTTTAGCCTAGCTGAAGGCATGTATATTCTGAGTTACTAAAATCAAATCTAGGAATTAGGTAGTGCTGGGAATGAACGATGCATGGGCTTCACAGAAATATTAGATTTTCAGAAAAGGCATGCACATTTCATGTACAGTGCATCAGCAAGATATCAATCTCGACCACATGGCATGCACAGTTGGGAATATTGAATCCTGAAGTTGCATTTCTCATCTCACCAATGTATCATGGGTCTGTGTTTGTTTAGTAACTATTTTGGAGTCCACATAGAATTGTATTTGTGGTACTGGAGACCAAAAAAAACACCAATAATTGGGTGGATATATTTTACTGTGTTATGGTGCCTTGCATATATCCCCCTTTCTCCCTCAATCGCTCTCGTTTTCTCTCTCTCGCTCTCTCACTCTCCCTCTCTCCGTCGGTCTCTCTCCATCTCTGTCTGCCTCACACTGACTGAACAGATGACATATTCACACAGACTAAGATAGTGATATTATTGAGCAGGACCTGCAGTCTCACTAATATCTCTCTGTCTTTCATTCTCGCTCTCGCTCTCTCTCATATATATATATATATATACAGTGCCTTGCGAAAGTATTTGGGCCCCTTGAACTTTGCAACCTTTTGCCACATTTCAGGCTTCAAACATAAAGATATAAAACTGTATTTTGTGAAGAATCAACAACAAGTGGGACACAATCATGAAGTGGAACGACATTTATTGGATATTTCAAACTTTTTTAACAAATCAAAAACTGAAAAATTGGGCGTGCAAAATTATTCAGCCCCTTTACTTTCAGTGCAGCAAACTCTCTCCAGAAGTTCAGTGAGGATCTCTGAATGATCCAATGTTGACCTAAATGACTAATGATGATAAATACAATCCACCTGTGTGTAATCAAGTCTTCGTATAAATGCACCTGCACTGTGATAGTCTCAGAGGTCCGTTAAAAGCGCAGAGAGCATAATGAAGAACAAGGAACACACCAGGCAGGTCCGAGATACTGTTGTGAAGAAGTTTAAAGCCGGATTTGGATACAAAAAGATTTCCCAAGCTTTAAACATCCCAAGGAGCACTGTGCAAGCGATAATATTGAAATGGAAGGAGTATCAGACCACTGCAAGACCTGGCCGTCCCTCTAAACTTTCAGCTCATACAAGGAGAAGACTGATCAGAGATGCAGCCAAGAGGCCCATGATCACTCTGGATGAACTGCAGATATCTAAAGCTGAGGTGGGAGACTCTTTCCATAGGACAACAATCAGTCGTATATTGCACAAATCTGGCCTTTATGGAAGAGTGGCAAGAAGAAAGCCATTTCTTAAAGATATCCATAAAAAGTGTCATTTAAAGTTTGCCACAAGCCACCTGGGAGACACACCAAACATGTGGAAGAAGGTGCTCTGGTCAGATGAAACCAAAATTGAACTTTTTGGCAACAATGCAAAACATTATGTTTGGCATAAAAGCAACACAGCCCATCACCCTGAACACACCATCTCCACTGTCAAACATGGTGGTGGCAGCATCATGGTTTGGGCCTGCTTTTCTTGAGCAGGACAGGGAAGATGGTTAAAATTGATGGGAAGATGGATGGAGCCAAATACAGGACCTTTCTGGAAGAAAACCTGATGGAGTCTGCAAAAGACCTGAGACTGGGACGGAGATTTGTCTTCCAACAAGACAATGATCCAAAACATAAAGCAAAATCTACAATGGAATGGTTCAAAAATAAACATATCCAGGTGTTAGAATGGCCAAGTCAAAGTCCAGACCTGAATCCAATCGAGAATCTGTGGAAAGAACTGAAAACTGCTGTTCACAAATGCTCTCCATCCAACCTCACTGAGTTTGAGCTGTTTTGCAAGGAGGAATGGGAAAAAATTTCAGTCTCGATGTGCAAAACTGATAGAGACATACCCCAAGCGACTTACAGCTGTAATCGCAGCAAAAGGTGGCGCTACAAAGTATTAACTTAAGGGGGCTGAATAATATTGCACGCCCAATTTTTCAGTTTTTGATTTGTTAAAAAGTTTGAAATATCCAATAAATGTCGTTCCACTTCATGATTGTGTCCCACTTGTTGTTGATTCTTCACAAAAAAATACAGTTTTATATCTTTATGTTTGAAGCCTGAAATGTGGCAAAAGGTCGCAAAGTTCAAGGGGGCCGAATACTTTCGCAAGGCACTGTATATGCACACAGTTGAAGTCAGAAGTTTACATACACTTAGGTTGGAGTCATTAAAACTCGTTTTTCAACCACTCCACAAATTTCTTGTTAACAAACTATAGTTTTGGCAAGCCGGTTAGGACATCTACTTTGTGCATGACACAAGTAATTTTTCCAACAATTGTTTACAGATTATTTCACTGTATCATTCACTGTATCACAATTCAAGTGGGCCAGAAGTTTACATATATACATAGGCTCATTGACATCACTTGAGTCAATTGGAGGTGTACCTGTGGATGTATTTCAAAAAATTGTAGACCTCCACAAGTCTGGTTCATCCTTGGGAGCAATTTCCAAACGCCTTAAGGTACCACGTTCATCTGTACAAACAATAGTAACCAAGTATAAACACCATGGGACCACGCAGCCGTCATACTGCTCAGGAAGGAGACACGTTCTGTCTCCTAGAGATGAACGTACTTTGGTGCGAAATGTGCAAATCAATCCCAGAACAACAGCAAAGGACCGTGTGAAGATGCTGGAGGAAACAGTTACAAAAGTATCTATATCCTCAGTAAAATGAGTCCTGTATCGACATAACCTGAAAGGCCGCTCAGCAAGGAAGAAGCCACTGCTCCAAAACCGCCATAAAAAAGCCAGAATATGGTTTGCAACTGCACATGGGGACAAAGATTGTACTTTTTGGAGAAATGTCCTCTGGTATGATGAAACAAAAATAGAACTGTTTGGCCATAATGACCATCGTTATGTTTGGAGGAAAAAGGGGGAGGCTTGCATGCTGAAGAACACCATCCCAACCGTGAAGCACAGGGGTGGCAGCATCATGTTGTGGGGTGCTTTGCTGCAGGAGGGACTGGTGCACTTCACAAAATAGATGGCATCATGAGGATGGAAAATGATGTGGATATATTGAAGCAACATCTCAAGACATCAGTCAGGAAGTTAAAGCTTGGTCGCAAATGGGTCTTCCCAATGAACAATGACCCCAAGCATACATACTGTCAAAATGGCTTAAGAACAACAAAATCAAGGTATTGGAGTGGCCATCACAAAGCCCTTACCTCAATCCAATAGAAAATGTGTGGGCAGAACTGAAAAAGCATGTGCGAGCAAGGAGGCCTACAATCCTGACTCAGTTACACCAGCTCTGGGAAGCTCGTGGAAGGTTACTCAAAACGTTTGACCCAAGTTAAACAATTTAAAGGCAATGCTGCCAAAGACTAATACTTAAAATAAAGTGGTGATCCTAACTGACCTAAGACAGGGAACTTTTACTAGGATTAAATGTCAGGAACTGTGAAAAACTGAGTTTAAATGTATTTGGCTAAGGTGTATGTAAACCTCCGACTTCAACTGTATATGTATGTATGTATGTATATATGTATGTATGTATGTATGTATGCATACATACATACAGCCCATGTTGTGCAGCATACCAAGCCCTGGCCCTTCTGTCAGAGTGACTTCAGTCAGGTCTCGGACGAGAGCACTCCAGAGCTGCATGCCTTGCCATTGCCAGCGGCACCATGTAATCCCTGTTCAGCCATGTTCAACACAATGCTCATCGCACACTCAGAAATATGGAGGCTCTGACAGAAATATCTCAAGTAGGAGATTGAGAGACAGGATGGGAATATAGATAAAACTGTAGTAAAGCAAAGTCTCAAAGAAACCCTGCACAAAGTGAGAAAGCATTTTCTTTGTATTACGCAATACTTATACTGTATGGACATATTTACTGCAATAATACTTCACTTAGCAGATGCTTTTATCCAAAGTGATTTACATTTCAGCGAGCGCCTACATTTCTTTCATCATTTGGAATAAAAATGTTCAACTGTCAGTGTGTGTGTGTAGGCCTATGTGATAGATGTAGGAATTGAACCCACAACCTTTGTGTTGTAAGCACCATACTCTTACTCTACCCTCTGAGTCCCACAGGACCAGTTCAGTGGTATGTTTGTTGTAATATTAGTGCCTTCAGCTATCCGAGTCAGAACTCTGGCATTAAGACACACTGGCCTCTCCAAGGGCCGTATGTCATCAAATTACCTCAGATGTCAGACAAAGCTGAAGGGCAGACTGTCTCCCTGCATTAATATAAACAAATGATTTCATGCATAATAATTATAATAATAACACCAATAATAAAATAAAAAATCTTAATATAATTTGAAAATTACTATTTTTTTCCTGTATTCTTCCAACAAACACATGACTTCTCTGGCAATCTTTTAGTTTCAGATAATACTGTTAATCTAGTATTGGGAAGTGGCTCGCTATTGCTTGATTCTTAATCTCAGCCGTTGAGTCTGGGGTCCTTTGAGGACACTATGGTCTCTGTTTTCAGCTGGCGTTAAAGCAGTGCTGTTGTCAAACACACTCTCGTTTGCAATTTGAAAACAAAACAAAAAGCAGGCGCTCTTTTTTATACACCCTTGCACCAGAGTTGGGAATTTACCTGCTTAACATCAGCTCGCCTGCGCTAAGACATTTACATTTAACATTTAAGTCATTTAGCAGACGCTCTTATCCAGAGCGACTTACAAATTGGTGAATTCACCTTCTGACATCCAGTGGAACAGCCACTTTACAATAGTGCATCTAAATCATGTGTGGAAATATTTGAGGGGAGGCCTTAAAAATGCGCTCCAAATTGCTAATTTCAGGCCTCGCAACTGGAGATATTTAGGTAACACTTTACTTGAGAACCAGCATCATAACACCTTATGATATGGTCATAACCATGTCATAACAGCTGAAATAACTTGCCATAACCTTTCATAATATGGTCACAACACTGTCATGACCCATATATTTATACCTCTTGTGACATACACTGCGTTATTTTATGGCTGGTTATGACACCTATATAAGAGTGTCAAAACTCACATTTATTCAAAAGTTTTTTTCCTTCCAAGAAGTTTCCATTCATTTGAAAGTTGGTTTCTTAAGTGCTTTGTTGTTGTTATTAATTCCTGACAGTCATGATTTTTTTTAATCATACTGTATTTTAAATAAATGACAGAAAATACACTTTATGACACTCTCATGATGCATTATGACTGTCCTGCGTCACTTCACTTGTACTAAGATAATACACTTTATGACACTCATGATGCATTATGACCGTCCTGCGTCACTTCACTTGTACTAAGATAATACACTTTATGACACTGTCAAGAAGCATTATGACCGTCCTGCGTCACTTCACTTGTACTAAGATAATACACTTTATGACACTGTCAAGAAGCATCATGACCGTCCTGCGTCACTTCACTTGTACTAAGATAATACACTTTATGACACTGTCAAGAAGCATCATGACCGTCCTGCGTCACTTCACTTGTACTAAGATAATACACTTTATGACACTGCCAAGAAGCATTATGACCGTCCTGCGTCACTTCACTTGTACTAAGATGATACACTTTATGACACTCTCATGATGCATTATGACCGTCCTGCGTCACTTCACTTGTACTAAGATAATACACTTTATGACACTGTTAAGAAGCATTATGACCGTCCTGCGTCACTTCACTTGTACTAAGATAATACACTTTATGACACTGTCAAGAAGCATTATGACCGTCCTGCGCCACTTCACTTGTACTAAGATAATACACTTTATGACACTGTCAAGAAGCATTATGACCGTCCTGCGTCACTTCACTTGTACTAAGATAATACACTTTATGACACTGCCAAGAAGCATTATGACCGTCCTGCGTCACTTCACTTGTACTAAGATAATACACTTTATGACACTGTCAAGAAGCATTATGACCGTCCTGCGTCACTTCACTTGTACTAAGATAATACACTTTATGACACTGCCAAGAAGCATTATGACCGTCCTGCGTCACTTCACTTGTACTAAGATAATACACTTTATGACACTGTCAAGAAGCATTATGACCGTCCTGCGTCACTTCACTTGTACTAAGATAATGCACTTTATGATACTGTCAAGAAGCATTATGATCATCATAATCATATAAGCCAGATAAGGTCATGTACGTGATCGGCCTATGTCAGTCATCAGCCAAAAAGAGGATGTCTTGTCCTGCTCCTGAAATCTGCTCACCTGCAACAGAGCATTTGAGTAGGTGCATGTCTGACATCAATGTGTGAGCAATTATGATCATCATTTAACGGTGTCAATTTCATAACATAAACATACCGTTGACAAGTAGACTGAGGTGCAATGGAATGTTTTGCCTTGTTTGGTAGGTTTTGTGGGTCTTAACACTCTTATGTAGGGGTCATAATCATAAAATAACACAACATACAGTATGTCACAACAGGTCTAAATATGTGTCATGGCAGTGTTATGACCATGTTATGACATACTGCATTATGACATGGTTATGACCATGTTATGACATACTGCATTATGACATGGTTATGACCTTGTTATGATATACTGTATTATGACATGATTATGACCATGTTATGACATACTGCATTATGACATGGTTATGACCTTGTTATGACATACTGCATTATGACATGGTTATGACCTTGTTATGACATACTGCATGACATACTCCTGACCCCTCCTGTCTCAGCCTCCAGTATTTATGCTGCAGTAGTTTATGTGTCGGGGGCTGGGGTCAGTTTGTTATATCTGGAGTACTTCTCCTGTCCAATTCGGTGTCCTGTGTGAATCTAAGTGTGCGTTCTCTAATTCTCTCCTTCTCTCTCTCGGAGGACCTGAGCCCTAGGACCATGCCCCAGGACTACCTGACATGATGACTCCTTGCTGTCCCCAGTCCACCTGGCCGTGCTGCTGCTCCAGTTTCAACTGTTCTACCTTATTATTATTCGACCATGCTGGTCATTTATGAACATTTGAACATCTTGGCCATGTTCTGTTATAAACTCCATCCCGCACAGCCGGAAGAGGACTGGCCACCCCACATATGCTCTCTCTAATTCTCTTTCTTTCTCTCTCTCGGAGGACCTGAGCCCTAGGACCATGCCCCAGGACTACCTGACATGATGACTCCTTGCTGTCCCCAGTCCACCTGGTCGTGCTGCTGCTCCAGTTTCAACTGTTCTGCCTTATTATTATTCGACCATGTTGGTCATTTATGAACATTTGAACATCTTGGCCATGTTCTGTTATAATCTCTACCCGGCACAGCCAGAAGAGGACTGGCCACCCCACATAGCCTGTTTCCTCTCTAGGTTTCTTCCTAGGTTTTGGCCTTTCTAGGGAGTTTTTCCTAACCACCGTGCTTCTACACCTGCATTGCTTGCTGTTTGGGGTTTTAGGCTGGGGTTCTGTACAGCACTTTGAGATATCAGCTGATGTACGAAGGGCTATATAAATAAATTTGATTTGATTTGATTATGACATGGTTATGACCTTGTTATGACATACTGCATTATGACATGGTTATGACTTTGTCATAACGTGTTATGACGCTGGTAGTCAAGTAAAGTTTTACCGATATTTAAGACCAACCAAAATCTGGTCAAAATCAGATTTTACCAGTGGAGGCGTACATTAGCCTAATCAGTATTCTATCCTAATGTTTAACTAGAAATGTCATCTTTGGTAGCAGCAGAACAGTCAACAGACATTACCTTTTAGTTATTTTTTGACATTATTTTTGTCCAGCTTTATGTGCGCTGCCCATTGAATGACAAACGTAAGTGACTGTAGGGAGCCTGATTAGAAACATGAAGTTACTCTAAAGACTGACTATTGTCATCTTCCACTTTCTTCTTTTGGACCTTAAGGTCAAATCGCAGGACTTCCGATGGCTGTCCAGTGCGGAATCCGCTGTGTTGTTTGTTTACCTCAACAATTCTTCTCATGGCAAAGTCACTACATGGCCTTATTAACGGTGAGGTAGGCTAATTCTTTTTTAACGTTTGATAGAAAACATCCATTGCTCAGACATGCAATGCCATTTTGAAATGCGAATGCCAAGCTAATTCCTTGTTGAAGCCAATTACTTTTTTCATGTAAACCACAGGATAGGCTTCATGTTTGTTATAACTAGACATTTTACAGAGGGACTCTGTAAACTACTATTTAAAGATAAACATCCATGACCTCCTGCAGAATTGGAGTTTATGACAACTAAACATCAGACACCATAAATACACAAATTTTAAGCAACTGCATAATTCGTTTCGGAGCAGGTTTTTATTGGCCAGTGAGAGGTCAAGCCCTCATCACACCTCCAACTAATGAATTCATAGAAAACCTGCCTCTTTACGCTAACGCCAGCTTGTGTGCCAAATCCTTCCCATTGTGAAAATAGGAACAGTATTTATGACACATCCCTTGACCTATGCCGTTACCACCAGTGCTCGGATTTACCGTTGAGTTAGAGGGCTCTACTTTAACAAACCTATTCAATGTAATCCCTTAAATATATTCCAAATATATGTGAACCGTTTGTTTAATAGGATTATATCTGTCAGCAGAGACGTATTAGGGGTTCCAGGCTGAGGCTTAATTGAGCTAGCTAATTGTTCCCCCTCTGATGTAAACTTTGTCCCTCCCTTTCCAACACCCTTATTTGTGCATCACAACAAGGCGGCTTGCATAAAACAAAGAGATAAGAATCCACACTGATAATGAACGACCAATAACATGCATAATCAATCTATCTTACCAGGCATTACAAGTCGGTGCCTAGTACCCGCAGACTAGCCCTGACTTCACTTTATGATACCGGAATAATTAGTGGTGTGAGATAAGGCCGGAGGAATCTATCATCATACCCCCGGGCACTGGGATTTCCAGGTAGTAATGGGGAAATGGATGCTCCTCTGCTCTAGGAAGACGATCCATCATTTAACATACTACCTAGGCAAGGGGTTTTAACATGGAGATAATGCAGGTGCATCTTTATCACACCGTCTCTGAGATTTCAGTGTGGTAGTATGGGGTCTCCTCTCTCATTATCTCTGGCCTGATGTAGAGTGAACTTGTTCCTTTTTGAGAAAGTAGTATTTGTAGTATGTGCAGTGGTGTGTATTCATGGATGCTACGGGAAGCCAGGCTTCCCCAAGAAATAAAGAAAGAACCTACAAAATAATTTTCCTAGAATTTGTAAGAGGCTGAATGTATCTCACCGGTTAAAGCATCCGAACAAACAAAACAGCACCCCTCTGCCTTAGTATGTGTAGTGTATCTTTCTGAGGCGGTCTGGTCAGAAAGACTATGACATTGTTGTCGCCCGTAGCATTGAATGCAAGGGAAGCCTCCCTTCATAAAACAAATATAATATAATAGCCAATCAGCATTGAGCTAAACTGAGTGAGCCTGTTCCTCTGTGGGAAAGCAGTAGTAGTATATGTCCCCCAATAAATGGTTGAACCCCTTAGAGTTAGGCGACTGTTCGTCAACTTGATTCACATGCAGAGGTGAAATTGAAAGATGTCTTGGAGGGTAATAGTTTAATGCGCATGCTTGAGTCCTACTCACCCTGGGCGTTTTTCTACCAGTGGTTTTAACAAAATATAGATTACTTGTAGATATGAAATCGCCTTTTTTTGTGCATCTGCATAGAACACATACAAAAAAGGAATTGGTCCATCACCTGTGTATCGGATGTGTATCCCACAAGTCTCTCAAGACATCAGTCAACTACTATTTGTTTTTATTACCGACAAATCATTCAATCTGAATGAAATGGGCAAACCTTGAGAGCTGAACATTACAAACACATTGGTGTCATTCAGCGATACTAGGGAGTGAACAAGAGAAAGAGGTGACCCTTACACTGTTACCAGATAGTATTCCAAGGACATTGGTTACAGTATATGTTGAGTACTGCACTTAGTACTATTCAGTTTCATTCTTCCTGGCTTGTGATTTCAGAAGCACCAGTAGATAGCCTACTAATACTTCAGTCTGGACCAAGTATCCCAAAGGTTTGCCTGCGTCTATGGTAAAGATACCCTGCATCTCTCTCTCTCTCTCCATCTTACTCTCCCAAGGACAGAGAGAGCGGCACAGCTGGTACCACACAGTTGGCAACCTGAGCCATATTCTGTAAAGCTTCTGTACTATATAAAGAAAGTGACAAGGTCTTTGTAAGTCTACCTTCCCCAATTCCCTTCCCCAATAACTTCTTCAACCTCGTCCTAAAATCATGCCTTGAGAGAAGTGGTGTGAAAGGTGAACAAAGCCTTTCCAAAATCCCCAGTCCTTCACACAAAGAAGGTCCCTGCTGTGCCATTCTATCCTTCCCCTATTTCTTTCCATTTGTATTCCAAGTGCTGACTTGATTTAGGCCTTCTACCTACCAACATTGACAACGGAACAATGCATGTAATCTAAATTACCATGTTATGGCCCGTAAATGAGTCTCTAGAGTAGCTCTTGAATCATTAACAGGGGTTTACGAATCCCTACATCAAATACCAATGTTATCAATGATTTATTCCAAGATCTAGAAACATTACTCACTTTGCTTTGATGTAAAATGCCTTCTTAATCTTCAGATCATCAGATCAAACTGAAAAAAATATTACTCTTAAACAACTTGACATTTGATATTTTTGAACAGAAATGTTCCTCAAAGCAATAACTTGTTGATGACGTATCCTCCCCATTGGTTCCTCTTGAATATACAGATGTGTAAACAAACTTATCAGTACACACTAGCAGAGTCTACACCAGTTTTTGATTTTGCTAACTACCAATTCCAACTACCAACTCCAGTGATAACTGTCGATCAGTAATGAGTTGATTTCTGTATGTAGCTTCTCATTTCTTCTCTAGTTACCTACCTAACAAGCAGCACAATTTGCAGACCCAGTCAAGTCAGTGATACGTGTTGAGCCATAACGTGTTGGTGCAGTTTCTAGTTTCTACACTAGTTTCGCTCCGTTGTTAGCTACCTATAGTACCAAACTGCGCAACCTCATGACTGCCTAGTGATAACTGCCTTAAGTTAAATTCACACACTACGGAGTCCAAAGGTACGGAGCGTACCGCTGTGTTGCAATATCATTTTTCATCACAAAAGGGTTACTTCTAATATGCTCCGACATTCAATGTACTTTTGTACGACCTGAATATTGAGAAGTGACTCATCATTTATTTTTGATTGAATTTTATTGATTTATTTTTTATAAATCTGATTACTTCACATGGAGATGTGGAAAGCTAAAAAGGCTAGCTAGCTTGCTATGTTTTTAGCCAGGCTAAAGCCAGCTAGGCAGGCTGCCAGCTAGCTTCCATTAGCAAGGGAAGGTGACTCTTCCTTGCTTTAAATTTTAAAAAGAGCAGGCATGGGGCCGGTGAGGATATCATGTTACCAAAAGGTGTCCACTTTTCCAAAAATCCCACCCCACCCATGATAACGCATGCACATAGATCAACGGAGTGAAGCTTGTAGTAACTGTCGAGCCATAATGTGTTGGTATGTTGGTGCAGCCTGCTTGTCCACTCACGAGGGACAGTTGAGAAGCAATCTCGCCTCAGAGTGGAGGACATTGTTCTGCCGCTACATTCAATTTGCACCAGTTTCAGCCTAATGCAAATGCCCCCAGACCCAGTTCCAGCAGATTAGTGATAAACTGATATAGCAGGAGGACAAAGATCTTAAGTCTTTGTCAGACAACATTGATTGATTGGACACAGTCAGGTACATGGAGACAAGATGTAGGCTAGTTAATTAGCTATTTGCTTCTGTTTCTAAGTTACTGGCTTGACATTTTCAACACACACACACACACACACACGGCAGTCGGGCGCACACATACCATGCGTCAGTGTGTGCAGCATCTATCTGTCTATGTCTCATGGAAAGGAGAAAACGATGGTTACCACCATCCTAACCTGTCCCCTGAAGGCTTGTCTGGCTAAATGATCAAATGGTTTGTCTCTGATAGAGTGACCTCAAGTTTGACTGTGTCACTGCGAGACAAGGTCGTTACATTGAATGAACAGTCCAATGTCACCCTGTGGGACGGCACTTCTCAGCAGAAAGGGAATTCGAAGGTAAGATGATGGAATCATGTGAGTCATATCACGGTTAACCTTGTACAAGAGACCATGAGGAAATGCACAACTTTATAAGGTATAGCCTAACCCTTGTAGGTCGGAAAGTTATTACATCAGGTGATTTTTTTTAGAATACACATCAGGTGAGACGGTCTGTGATTTATATTCCACAAATGCAAAAATGATGACTCATGCTATTAAATGAGAATCCTCACTCCTCCAGAAGGATTGTTTTCACACCCCATGCAGTCAAACTTTACAGTCAGGCACTTCTTTTAATTTGGTATCTGATTGGCATTGGGAGTTGTATTTGTACCGGAAAAGTTTCCAAGCCAATCAGGGATCAAACAATTTTTCAACAATTTGGTCGTCGGGCGGCAAATGCTGCTCTCACTATCTATCTAATTAAAACCCAGAATGTACTGTATGGATACATCGTAGACCGGCCGACTCCGTAGGGAGATGAAACTTTGCAGTTGACCAGATGTGTCTGCTTCTTTCATCTTTCTTTACATCCTCCACAGTGAGCAATGCCACATCTCTCAACGCATGACTACCCAATCTGAGGCACATTGCCCCCATCGAAAAGGAAAGAGAGAGCGAAAAAGAGAGTAAAAAAACAAAGAACACATGCTTTGTAGATATTAGTGCGTAAACAACTATAAAAGCCAAAACTTGAGCTTAATTGCATCCGTTTCGTCTTTGTGCTTCAAACGGCAAGCTATTGGTGGTAGCTGCTTTGATCTACCTCTCTCTCACCTCGCTGGAGCGATGAGGCTTCGACTTGGCTCCCTTGTCTGTTTAGGGATGAAAAAGCAAAAGGTAGATCTTGTTATTTGCATGATGATTAACTGGGGCCAACCAACCGGGGCCATCAAATTCACAATGATTTTTTCTTTCAATACAATACTCTTGTTTATAACTATTTGTGTCAACCTTGACTATTAATGATGAACAGGGCCTCAAGTTTGTCATCAAATACCCACATTCCAGTGATTTCTGTCAGTACACTACTTTACATAACCAGCTCACTGGTCACCATAGCAACACCCACCCGTAGCACGCGCTCCAGCAGGTATATTTCACTGGTCATCCCCAAAGCCAACCCCTCCTTTGGCCTCCTTTCTTTCCAGTTCTCTGCTGCCAATGACTGGAACCAATTGCAAAAATCACTGAAGCTGGAGACTTATTTCGTACTCACTAACATTAAGCATCAGCTGTCAGAGCAGCTTACCGATCATTGCACCAGCCCATCTGTAAATTGCCTACTACCTCATCCTCATATTGTTTTTGTTTTTTTGCTCCTTTGCACCCCAGTATCTCTACTTGCACATCATCTTCTGTACATCAATCACTCCAGTGTTAATGCTAAATTGTAATTATTTCGCCGCTATGGCCTATTTATTGCCTTACCTCCCTAATCTTACTACATTTGCACACACTGTATGTATATTTTTCTATTGTGTTATCGACTGTACGTTTGTTTATCCCATGTGTAACTCTGAGTTGTTTGTGTCGCACTGCTTTGCTTTATCTTGTCCAGGTCGCAGTTGTAAATGAGAACTTGTTATCAACTGGCCTTTCTGGTTAAATCAAGGAAAAGTAAAAAAAGATTTGGGTTCTTTCCCACTTATCCTTGGCTATTGATGATACACAAAGCACCTGTCACTCACACAACAATACAAGTCATTTTGTAAACTCCACAGATTAATTTAATTAAGGCTTGTAAAGAGGCATCTGCGACGTTGTAACCTAACTATACATATGAAGAGATGGTCCAACTTAAAGAAATGCAGTATGTTGTCATTAATTCGGGGTACTATCTACATTGTTTCTTGTCTAGTCTCTCGTCACAGCCTTGACATTAGCTGATTTGGTTCTGGGTATCCCAAGATTATTTCCAATCAAATTTTGATGAGACCATATCTCTAACTGTTTTTTTCTTTGGGTTAATTTAATTTGAGCTTATTCAAACCTTCTCCCATCCCATCCCCATTGGGAGCTGGTAAGCTTGTCAAACATAGGCAGCAGCCAAAGCTTAGTTTGCTACATGAGGCAGAAACACAGGTGTTTTGCTGTGAGGGTCCAGGAAGTTCGTCAAAATTTAACGACTGTACAAATAAATAAAACCTCAGGTCTGTGAAGCAGTTCACACACACCCATAGAAAGAGCTACCTGAGCAGTTTCAGTGCTTGCTTTTAATTTCACTTAAGATACAATTAACGGGTAGAATAGAGAGGTAAGGCGGTGGAGCTTCACATGCTCTGTGTTTGACATCAAGCACCATCAGGGGAGTGATAAAACACATAGGAGACAGCAGAAGCCATGGGCTGGCATCATCATCTTACTGAGTGAAGGGAGGTGACACTTATGAATCTCTTCTTATTGAATAGCAGCATGAGCTACCTCCTGATAGTGAATCTGGAAGAAAATATAGTAGAACGATAATATTTCCATAAATATAACCAGTTACTAACCACAACTCAATCCATAATCTATCTCAACCATGATACCTCGAAAGAGAAGACTTGCAGTCCAATCTGAGACTTGTAATAATAATTCATATGTATATCATGTAGGTGTGTCCAAATCTTTTACAGTACATGGTTTTTCTTAATGTTTTACTATTTTCTACATTGGAGAATAATAGTGAATACATTAAAACTATGAAATAACACATATGGAATCATGTTGTAACCAAAAAAGTGTTGAACAAATTTTTAAAAATACATATATTTGAGATTCTTCAAAGTAACCACCCTCTGCCTTGATGACAGCTTTGCACACTCTTGGCATTCTCTCAACCAGCTTCATGAGGTAGTCACCTGGAATGCATTTCAATCAACATGTGTGCCTTGTTAATTTTTGGAATTTATTTCCTTCTTAATGCATTTGAGCCAATCAGTTGTGTTGTGACAAATTTGGGTTGGCATAGGTCAGTAGGGGTAAAAGACCCCTACTGACCTATGCCAATATCAATATTATGGCATGAACAGCTCAAATAAGCAAAGAGAAATGACAGTCCATACTTTCTTAATTAAGACATGAAGGTCTTTCGAAAAAACTATCAAGCACTGTGATGAAACTAGCTCTCATGAGGACCGCAACAGATAGGAAGATGCAGAGTTACCTCTGCTGCAGAGGATAAGTTCAGTATAGTTACCAGCCTCAGAATTCAGCAAATTAACTGCACCTCAGATTGCAGGCCAAATAAATGCTTCACAGAGTTCAAGTAACAGACACATCTGAACATCAACTCTCCATCGCAACGTCCCCCAAAGGCCCTTCTGCTAACTTGCTAGCCCCGCTCTACTAACTGCTAGTTTGCTAGCCCTGGTCAGCTAACTGCTAACTTGCTTTCCCCAGTCTGCTAACTGCTAGCTTGCTTTCCCCAGTCTGCTAACTGCTAGCTTGCTTTCCCCGGTCTGCTTACTGCTAGCTTGCTTGCCCCGGTCTTCTAACTACTAGCTTGCCTGCCCCATTCTGCTAACTGCTTGCTTGCCAACCCGGTAAAGTAACACTACTTTACATAACCAGCTTACTGGTCACCATAGCAACTCCCACCCGTAGCACCCGCTCCAGCAGGTATATCTAACTGGTCACCCCCAAAGCCAATTCCTCCTTTGGTCGCCTATCCTTCCAGTTCTCTGCTGCCATTGACTGGAACGAACTGCAAAAATCACTGAAGCTCCCTCAATAGCTTTAAGCTCCAGCTGTAAGAGCAACTCACAGATCACTGCTCCTGTGCATAACCCATCTGTAAACAGCCCATCTGTCTACCTCATCCCCATACTGTATTTATTTATTTATATTGCTCCTTTGCACCCGAGTATCTCTACTTGGACATTCATCTTCTGCACATCTACCATTACAGTGTTTAATTGCTAAATTGTAATTAATTCGCCAGCATGGCCTATTTATTGCCTTACCTCTCTTATCTTACCTCATTTGCACTCACTGTATATAATACTTTTTTCTATTGTATTATTGACTGTATGTTTTGTTTATGTCATGTGTAACTCTGTGTTGTATGTGTCGAATTGCTTTGCTTTATCTTGGCCAGGTCGCAGTTGCAAATGAGAACTTGTTCTCAACAAGCCTACCTAGTTAAATAAAGGTGGAATAAACAAATTAAATAAAAAATGTCCTGACCAACTGGTAGGTGTCTTCAATGACATTTTCAACATGTCCCTGAATGAGACTGGAATACCAACATGTTTCAAGCAAACCACCATTCTCCCTGTGTCCAAGAACACGAAGGCAACCTGCCTAAACGACTACACACCCATAGCACTCACATCCGTAGCCATGAAGTGTGTTGAAAGATACCCTAGATCCACTCCAATTTGCATACCGCCCAAACAGATCCACAGATGATGCAACCTCTATTGCACTCCACACTGCCCTTTCCCACCTGGACAAAAGGAACACCTACAGTTGAAGTAGGAAGTTTACATACACCTTAGCCAAATACATTTAAACTCAGTTGTTCACAGTTGCTGACATACATTTTTTTTTATTCCCTGTCTTAGGTCAGTTAGGATCACCACTTTATTTTAAGAATGTGAAATGTCAGAATAATAGTAGAGAGAAGGATTTCTTTCAGCTTTTATTTCTTTCATCACATTCCCAGTGGGTCAGAAGTTTACATACACTCAGTAATATTTGGTAGCATTGACTTTAAATAGTTTAATTTGGGTCAAACCTTCCACAAGCTTCCCACACCAGCTCCTGACAGAGCTGGTGTAACGGAGTCAGGTTTTTAGGCTTCCTTGCTAGCATACAATATATCCACATTATTTTCCATCCTCATGATGTCATATGTTTTGTGAAGTGCACCAGTCCCTCCTAGAGCAAAGCCCCCCCCACAACATGATGCTGCCACCCCCGTGCTTCACAGTTGGGATGGTGTTCTTCGGCTTGCAAGCATCCCCCTTTATCCTCCAAATATAATGATGGTCATTATGGCCAAACAGTTCTATTTTAGTTTCATCAGACCAGAGGACGTTTCTCCAACAAGAACAATCTTCGTCCCCATGTGCAGTTGCAAACTGTAGTCTGTTTTTTTTATGACGTTTTTGGAGCAGTGGCTTCTTCCTTGCTGAGTGGCCTTTCAGGTTATGTCGATATAGGACTTGTTTTACTGTGGATATAGATCATTTTGTATCTATTTCCTCCAGCATCTTCACAAGGTCCATTGCTGTTGTTCTGGGATTGATTTGGACTTTTCGCACCAAAGTACATTCATCTCTAGGAGACAGAACGCGTCCCCTTCCTGGGGGGTATGACGGCTGCGTAGTCCTATGGTGTTTATACTTGCGCATTATTGTTGGTACATATGAACGTGGTACCTTCAGGCACTTGGAAATTTCTCCCAAGGACAAACCAGACTTGTGGAGGTCTACAATTTTCTTTCTGAGGTCTTGACTGATTTCTTTTGATTTTCCCATGATGCCAAGCAAAGAGGCACAGAGTTTGAAGGTAGGCCTTGAAATACATCCACAGGTACACCTCCAATTGACTCAAATGACGTCAATTAGTCCATCAGAAGCTTCTAAAGCCATGACATCGTTTTCTGGAATTTTCCAAGTTATTTAAAGGCACAGTCAAATTAGTGTATGTTAACTTCTGATCCACTGGAATTGTGATACAGTGAATTATTAGTGAAATGATCTGTCTGTAAATAATTGTTGAAAAAATTACTTGTGTCATGCACAAAGTAATGTCCTAACCGACTTGCCAAAACTATAGTTTGTTAAAACAAGCATTTGTGGAGTGGTTGAAAAATGAGTTTAATTGACTCCAACCTACGTGTATGTGAACTTTTGACTTCAACTGTATGTGAGAATGCTATTCATTGAATACATCTCAGCGTTCAACAGCATAGTGTCCTCAATGCTCATCACTAACCTAAGGATCCTGGACTGGATCCTGGACTTCCTGATGGGCCGCCCCCAGGTGGTGAGGATAGGTAGCAACACATCTGCTACGCTGATCCTGAACACTGGAGCTTTCCAGGGGTGTGTGCTCAGTCCCCTCCTGTACTCCCTGTTAATCCACGACTGCATGGCCAGGCACGACTCCAACATCATCATTTGCAAATGACACAATATTGGTTGGCCTGATCACCGACAACGACGAGACAGATAGGGATGAGGTCACAGACCTGGTCACAGACCCAGTCACAGACCTGGCCGGGTGGTGCCAGAATAACAACCTATCCCTCAACGTAACCAAGACTAAGGAGATGATTGTGGAGTACAGGAAAAGAAGGACCGAGCACGCCCCCATTCTCATCGTTGGGGCTGTAGTGGAGCAGGTTGAGAGCTTCAAGTCCCTTGGTGTCCACATCACCATCAAACTAGAATGGTCCAAACACACCAATACACAGTCATGAAAAGGGCACGACAAAGCCTTTTCCCCCTCAGAAAACTAAAAATATTTGGCATGGGTCCTCAGATCCTCAAAAGGTTCTACAGCTGCAACATCGAGAGCATCCTGACTGGTTGCATCGCTGCCTGGTACCACAATTGCTCGGCCTCCGACCGCAAGGCAATACAGAGGGTAGTACGTAAGGCCCAGCACATCACTGGGGCTAAGCTGCCTGCCATCCAGGACCTCTACACTGGGCGGTGTCAGAGGAAGGCCCTAAAAAGTGTCAAAGACCTCAGCCACCCCAGTCATAGACTGTTCTCTCTACTACTGCATGGCAAATGATACCGGAGTGGCAAGTCTAGGACAAAAACAGTTTTTACCCCCAAGCCATAAGATTCCTGAACATGTACTCAAATGGCTACCCGGACTAATTGCATTGTGTGCACCCCCCTCCCCAAACTCTCTTTTGTCACTTTAACGATACATTCATGTACATACTACCTCAGTTGGCCCGACCAACCAGTGCCCCCGCACATTGGCTAACCGGGCTATCTGCATTGTGTCCCGCCACCCCTCACCCCTCACCCACCACCCGCCAACCCCTCTTTTACGCTACTGCTACTCTGTGTTCATCATATATGCATAGTCACTTTAACCATATCTACATGTAGGTACTACCTCAGCCCAACTAACCGGTGGCTGTATGTAGCCTCGCTACTGTTATAGCCTCGCTACTGTTATAGCCTCGCAACTGTTATAGCCTCGCTACTGTTATAGCCTCGCTACTGTATTTAGCCTCGCTACTGTTATAGCCTCGCTACTGTTATAGCCTCGCTATTGTACAACTGACATTGGCTACCACAGCATTCTGCAGTGATACGCCATCCATCTGGGGGCCAGGTTTAAGAGTTTCATGTGTACTTCACCTCATCTACCCCCAAAGTGTAGAAGCCACTGAGGTGGCATCGGTATCCATTTTGTTTTAGAATGCTCCCCATGTACAGTATATTGTTTAATCCCTCGGTGCTATCAAACTGTGATGCATTGTGTTTCTCTCACAATTACTTAAAAAAAAACGTTAACGTACACAATGCTAAATTAGTTACAGGATCCATTTTTCATCGTCATGTCATCAAGGTAAATCTGTCATTCTGCCTATGAACAAGGCAGTTAATCTATTGTTTCTATAGTCTGTCATTGTAAATAAGAATGTGTTCATAACTGACTTGCCTAGTTAAATAAAGGTTCAATAAAATAATAATAATAATTTGTCAGATGTTCAGAGTTTAATCCATGTGGCACAGCACTTTGTTCCATGAACACTACGGTAAATGTGCAATGTTACACATGTTGGGAGACAGACTCACCAGAGCGAGTCTTACTCAAATAGGTTTACAAAATGTTGAGCAGAAAGCTTCACTTGAGATTTCCTACAGGTTAACACAGCAGGGCCCAGTCAGTAAATGGTTGAGTCACAATTCCCTATTTCCTGTAGTGTACTGAGTTTGACCAGGGCCCATGCTTCCTGAATGGAACCCTATCCCCTACGCGGTGCACTACTTCTGACCATAGCTGTCCCAAATGGCACTCTATTCTCTAGATAGTGGCATTTGGGACATATCCAATGTGATGGAGAGAGAAATAGAGAGAGAGAGAGAAATAGAGAGAGAGAGAGAAAGAGAGAGAGAGAGAGAGAGAGAGAGAGAGAGAAAATTAAATTCTGAGCGAGAGTTGTGACATTCTGGAACGCATAGAGAGAGGGGATTCAAGCTGTGCATAAATGGCTGTTTATCAGTAGGAAGTGGTGAGGCATAGCTGGAGAGAACATGGAGGTCCTGGTAAGGTGTTACCCCTCCTCTCGTCTCAAGGAACTTCAATTATTTTTCATTAATCAGTTTTTTTTGGGGGGGGGGGGGTGGGTTTGGGGACTCTGATTGGGTAGCTAGCTAAAGGAATAATCATTTTGTGGCAAATCGCAAGGAGTGGTCTGTTTATGGGTTACTGGTTTTCTACACTAAAAATGTCATTTATGACTGCATGTGTAGGAATTGTATGTATTTGTATCCCCTCACTCACCCACCTACTATATATGTGTGGTACAGTATATCCTACAATCCAAATCCCTCCCTCACATTTTTGACGCCATCGGAATGTAAACTATATAACAGCTAGTTCAAGGCACCCCCAGAAATCACCGCTTTCCACCTCGTGACGTCTTCATGTAATCTCCGAGGCCGGCAGTGTGCCATGGATCTAACTGTGTCCACCTCCAGTACCCGTGTGATGGCATCACACCAGGGTGCTACTGCAGCTCGCGCCACATCAAGAGACACTGTCACGTGCTCCTCTCAAAGGCGAAAGACGGGCCTGACACTACTGTACTGGTACTATGTCTTTTTGTGTGTATGTGATGTGTGTGTGTACCGCGCGTGTGTGTGTGTGTACCTCGCATGTGTGTGTACCGCGCGTGTGTGTGTGTAACAATACATGTGTGTTACCGGATTAAGCAAAACACGCCAAGGGTCACCAAGATGGCTGGTATATGTTACACATAGACAAACCGTTTGTCTTATTAGTGCTACGTAATACCTTATCTATGAGATATCCACAGAAAGTGCAAAGAAAGACCCTTTGGTCATGTTGTATAATTAGCATGGCTATGCTTAGATGGTGATGGTGGTTAACCCGCGTGTTACAATTAACAGCAAGGAAAGTGTATGGAACTCCATAAAAGAGTTGGGATTCACACCTACGTTGCAGATCACACCTGCTATCATCTGTTCACTCAATATCTCGACATTACACTGTATGTGGGAACATTTGGACAGGAAAAAGCGCACCCAGTTGAATTAGCTGCTATTTACTTGAAAGTGAGAGAGAGAAAACGTAACAGTGTCTTCTACACGTTAAACAAATGTAGCTATTCAATCCATGGTAGTATTCTTCACGCTGTGTTGTCTGTGCTTTGGCTCGCCCCGTATGTATACTGTGAAGTGTGTGCTGGTGGTGCTGAGTGGTGGAGAAGGCGTCACAGAACATTACAAGCCCATCACAGGCTCACCACGCCTCATTAGAGTGCAACTAGCTGTACACTCCAGACTCAAGACACACACCAGGGGTTGTTAGGTTGCTATATCTCAGTACTTACCTCTCACTGATGGATGCAGCAGTGTTCTGGCGCACAATGACTACCATGTATCACCCAGTTGCACAACGTAGAGATAATACCCACATAGCTTATGCAAGTCTCTCTTTTTCTCTTTTTATTTTCTTCATGACCGTAAAATATACTGAGTGTTCCAGCACAAAACGGGTAATAGGATCTTAATTTGATGACCCTGTTGTTGAAGGAAATTTCCTGCACAGCATGAAATGCAAACTTTTAGTGTATTCAAGGTTTAAAAAGGCTTTTAAAGTTTGCAATTTCCACTTTAACATTTCAAACTCGATTTGCCCTTACTAAAAACATATCAATCCCCACAAAAATGTAATTAGAATTCACATAATCATTTACATTTACTGCTGTTGCAGGATTATTTTCCTGCTGCAAGAAAACGGTCAAATTACGATCCTACATCTGTAATACCCAGGTGGGTATACATTGGTGGTGGAAGGGGGGAATTGTAAATATGTAATGAAAATGACGTATTATTATTCCTTGTAGTTTTGCAATGCTCTCTCAAGCCATCTCCCTATAGGTGACCTACAGTTACCTTTGAAGAGCAAATCCAATTAGCCTATGCAAGATACTTTTTGTTGTTGCTTGTGTAGCACATGGGGTTGTGTGAAACTTACTCCTCAGACTGAAGTGTCCCCACTTGTGCCAGTGAATAGCTAGCCGACATGTAAGACGCTTCAGGAGGGTGGTCACGTGTGCTAGCAGGGCAGAGGTCCAGAGGTCGCGCAAGGTATGGGCTCAATCAGGAGGACCTGGTACTCATTAAGCAAGCAGCGTGACAGCGGTGGCGACTTGGATCTGGGGTCGATGTTGAGTAAGTTTGAGGGGTGAATGTGGCACATGTGCATGTGTAAAACTTACTCCTCAAGCCTGAAGTGTCCCCACTTGTACCAGTGAATAGCTAGCTTTATTGCGTGGCGTGACATGTTTTACACTTGGTTTGGCCCAGATGTCCACTGTGTGTTTATAGTGTCATCACTGAGGCCCAGAGAGCATCTCTTACGGTTAGACAAGGGAACTAGGGAACTCTACTATAGCCCTGAAACGAAATGCCAGGCGGTGCATATTGATGCTGCTTGCCTAGAACAACACAACACACAAACCCTGTCTGCACTAACAATGTAATTAAACAGTCCTGACAGCCTAGTGAGCTTGAGGGGTAGAGGAGACATGAAGCTATGCACTGTGGTATGAGGGGCGAGGAGGAGACATGAAGCTATTCACTGTGGTATGAGGAGTGAGGAGGAGACATGAAGCTATTCACTTGGTATGAGGGGTAGAGGAGGAGACATGAAGCTATGCACTGTGGTATGAGAGGTGAGGAGTAGACATGAAGCTATGCACTGTGGCATGAGGGGTGAGGAGGAGACATGAAAGCTATGCACTGTGGTATGAGGGGTGAGGAGGAGACATGAAGCTGTGCACTGTGGTATGAGAGATGAGGAGGAGACATGAAGCTATGCACTGTGGTATGAGGGGTGAGGAGGAGACATGAAGCTATGCACTGTGGTATGAGGGGTGAGGAGGAGACATGAAGCTATGCACTGTGGTATGAGGGGTAGAGGAGGCATGAAGCTATGCACTGTGGTATGAGGGGTGAGGAGGAGACATGAAGCTATGCACCGTGGTATGAGGGGTAGAGGAGGAGACATGAAGCTATGAACTGTGGTATTAGGGGTAGAGGAGGTGACATGAAGCTATGCACCGTGGTATGAGGGGTAGAGGAGACATGAAGCTGTGCACTGAGAGAGAGAGAGAGAAAAAATGAGAAAGACAAAGCGAGAGGGAGAGAGACTCCGGTGTATGAATGATTGTTGTGATTTGGTCAAATGGAGAGCATAGTTTTAGGTCAAGCCAAAGGAGGTGGCACACAGTAATAGCACCCCCACCCTAAACACATACTGTAAATGTCCCCTGTCTTTCTGTGTGTGTCTGTCTGTTTGTCTGTCTGTAATCTCAAAGACAAGTGCATTTTCTGTTACTGCCTTGCTGAGCAGGGAAATAGTATTTTCCAGCTGACCTTATCTCCTTCGACAGAGCTTTCAGTCCACTGCAGTCAGTTATACTGTAGGGTAACATCTCAAATGGCACCCTATTCCCTATATAGTTCACTCCTACTTATGACAGGGCCCACAGGGCTCTGGTCAAAAGCAGTGCACTATACAGGGAATAGGGTGTCATTGAGGGCACAAACCTTAGAGATGATACTGACAGAGACAGTCTATATTGCTATACATCTATGAGGTACTGTAGAGAGAAATAGTAGCATGGGATCGGAATCCCTGTTTTTAATCAGGTGTTATTAATTATTCAATCCTTCCATCTGTCGTATCAGATCCCAGTACTCTCCCCACTTGCCAGTATGTGGTCAGTGAGGAGGACTCTCTCTGAAGAGGTGTTGCATGTTTTAAACTGTACTATAATGTCTTATGTGGTTTTTACCTTTCAAATGTCCTACTTGGTAAATAGTGGACTGTTAATTAGGCCTAAAGCAGATCAAATAGCATAACTTTTGTGGGGAATTGTTGACATACAGTATACTGTACTAAACGTGCACGGCATTTAGATGTATCCTCTTGACCCTTCTGTATTTACTTTAATAATGAGCTTGGCATTCAATGCTGTTTCTGTTAGACGGCAGTGTTAAAATACAGGGCGTTGGTTGTATTTCAAGTAGGCCTACGAGGCTTTCAGCAAGGGTGACTAAAGACGATGAAGTGGAGTGGAGCTTTTGAGAAACACAGCAGCTATAACCTGCCAATCACAGGCTAGTGTGTAAAATAAGAGAAGCGCACTGGTAGTTAGGAGGAGTCAACAGAAGGAGGATTTTAAATGCCCTACTGTGTCAGTCCACTGACACGTGTTTGTGTGCACTTTGTAATCCCGCTACCCCATTAGAGAGTAAGACATCCACCAGTCATTTCAGAAAAATGTGTGTGTGTGTGTGTGTGTGTGTGTGTGTGTGTGTGTGTGTGTGTGTGTGTGTGTGTGTGTGTGTGTGTGTGTGTGTGTGTGTGTGCGTGCGTGTTTAGGTTGTGCAGGGTGGCTTGCATGAATGTTGCTCTTGGCCTTTCTTCGCCTAGCTCTTTCATTCTGGATTTCAAGTTGATCATGTTCCACATTTCAAATGTGTCATTCGTATTAATGTTGGCACTCTCTCAAAGGAAGGGCACACTGGTGTTATCCCTGCACTGCAGGAATTCATTAGCATTGCACAGAGAGTGGGTCCTGGCACACTCCAGCACATCCATGCAAATGGGAATGGATAGCTAATGTATTGTGGCAAGCAAGGATGTCTGTTTGTTCGATGTTGTGTATTTCTGGGATGATGAAAAACACATTTCAGAAACTACAAACATGTTTGTGGCTGTTGTTGTTCTTATTTCCATGTTTGGATATACTACACAGTAGAAAAGCCTCAGGGATTGGCTCGTAATGTACATGTATAGAAAACATGAAGTGCGTTTATGTTTTGTGTTTGACTTGTATAGCTTCAGTGCGTTATGGATGTTGGTCATTTCATGCAGGATCTATTTTCGTGGAATAGGCTATGTAATAACAGCCCGCGATCAACTCCAAGTCAGGTCATAAACCTAATTTGCCTTGCATTGTCATTGATTGCTTCACAAATCACCTAAGCTCCCAGTGTGTCCCACTGTTTCCTAGTCTGACCATATTTGGTTCAAGCATGCTGAAAAGGAGCCCATCATTTTCAGGATCGTTATGAGACTCCCCCAGGGCCTCGGAGGAGACCTCACGCAGTCACACCTAGCATATTGTTTCATGATAGAAATGTGATGTTTTACGTCCCAAATGACACACTATTCCCTTTGCAGTGCACTAGTTTTGAGCAGGCCCCCCCTGGTAAAAAAGTAGTTCACTATGTAGGGAATAAGGTGCCATTTGAGACGCAGCCATGCGCTCTCTTTCTCTCTCTGGTGTCATGCCAGGTCAGGGTTGGATGCGCAGTTTGCTGCCATTCGCTAGTGATCATGAGCCAATAAGGCCGATGGCAGTGAGATCCTGCAGCTAGAGAGCACATCACATGAGGTGTGAATAAAAACCTTTCCACCTGGGCATGCAAGAGCTGCTGGGGCCGTGCTTGGACATGCAAGGAAGGAACTGCCAGCAGGATTTTTGGCCTTTAATTGTCCATGGTTGTTGAGCTAAGACAGTGATCGTGTTAAGTTGCTGAGAAATGTATGGCTGTGAATTCTCAGGGTGAAATTTGGACATGCTCTGCTTGATCCAAATGAACAATGAGAGAATAAATATACAGTTCATTAGAGTTACCAGCCTCAGAAATTGCAGCCCAAATACATGCTTCACAGAGTTCAAGTAACAGACACATCTCAAACTCAACTGTTGGAGGCTGCGTGAATCAGGCCTTCATGGTTGAATTGCTGCAAGAGAAACCACTACTAAAGGACACCGATAATAAGAAGAGACTTGCTTGGGCCAAGAAACAGGAGCAATGGACATTAAACCGGTGGAAATCCGGAGAAGAGAAGCAGGTACGGGGAGTTGAACGGGGAGGTACGGGGAGTTGAACATTTAATGTGGAACAGACATCGAAGAGTACAGGAACAGCGTCAAATCAGGAAACAAAAATGACAAACAAACATTAATCCTGAAGTGGGGAACAGAGCTTGGCAACAGACAGATACAGGGGAAGTAATGACACAGGTGAATGAGTCCAAGTGAGTCCAATAATTGCTGATGCGCATGATGGAGGGAAGGCAGGTGTGCATAATTATGGTGGCAGGAGTGCGTAATGCTGGCTCCAGGTCATCTACAAGTCTCTGCTAGGTAAAGCCCCGCCTTATCTCAGCTCACCGGTCATCATAGCAGGACCCATCCGTAGCACGTGCTCCAGCAGGTATATCTCACTGGTCATCCCCAAAGCCAATTCCTCCTTTGCCCGCCTCTCCTTCCAGTTCTCTGCTGCTAATGACGGGAACAAACTGCAAAAATCTCTGAAGCTGGAGACTCCTACCTCCCTCACTAGCTTAAAGCACCAGCTGTCAGAGCAGCTCAGAGCAGCTGTACATAGCTCATCTGTAATTAGCCTATCCAATCTACCTTATCCTCATACTGTATTTATTTATTTGTCTTGTTCCTTTGCACCCCAGTATCTCTACTTGCACATTCATATTCTCTACATTCTACCATTCCAGTATTTAATTGCTATATTGTAATTACTTCGCCACCATGGATTATTTATTGCCTTTCCTCTCTTATCCTACCTCATTTGCACATGCTGTATATAGATATTTCTACTGTATTTTTGATTGTATGTTTGTTTATTCCATGTGTAACTCTGTGTTGTTGTATGTGTCGAACTGCTTTGCTGTATCTTGGCCAGGTCGCAGTTGCAAATGATAACTTGTTCTCAACTAGCCTACCTGGTAAAATATTGGTAAAATAAAAATAAAATGCTGGGGAGCCTGGCGCCCGAAGTGAGGGGTCGTGGGAGCAGGCGTGTTTTTTTTTGTGAGATGTAGAGTAGGTGAACGGATGATCTCCACATGTGTGGTTCCACCGTAAAGCATGGAGGAGGAGGTGTGATGGTGTTGTGGTGCTTTGCTGGTGACACTGTCTGTGATTTATTTGGAATTCAAGGTACTCTTAACCAGCATGGCTACCAGGCATTCTGCAGCATTCTGCAGCGATACGACGCTACAAGTTTGACACACCTGTATTTGTGGAGTTTCTCACATTCTTCTCTGCATACCCTCTCAAGCTCTGTCAGGTTGGACGGAAAGAGTCGCTGCACAGCTACTTTCAGGTCTCTCCAGAGATGTTCGACCGGGTTCAGTCTGGGCTCTGGCTGGGCCACTCAAGGGCATTCAGGAACTTGTCCCGAAGCCACCCCTGTGTTGTCTGGACTGTGTGCTTAGGGTTGTTGTCCCGTTGGAAGGTGAATCTTCACCCCAGTCTAAGGTCCTGGGTGCTCTGGAGCAGGTTTTCATCAAGGATCTCTCTGTACTTTGCACCATTCATCTTTCCCTTGATCCTGACTAGTCTCCCAGTCCCTGCCATTGAAAAACATCCCCACAGCATGATGTTGCTCCACCATGCTTAACCATAGGGATGGTGCCGGGTTTCCCTCATACATCACGCTTTGCATTCAGGCCTTAGAGTTCAATCTTGGCTTCATTAGACCAGAGAATCTTGTTTCTCATTGTCTGAGAGTCCAAGCAGGCTGTCATGTGCATTTTTCTGAGGAATGGCTTCCGTCTGGCTACTCTACCATAAAGGCTTGATTGGTGGAGTGCTGAGGAAATGGTTGTCCTTCTGGAAGGTTCTCCCATCTCCACAGACAAACCTTGGAGCTCTGTCAGAGTGACCATCGGGTTCTTAGTCACCTCCCTGACCAAGACCCTTCTCCCCCGATTGCTCAGTTTGGCCAGGTGGCCAGTTCTAGGAAGAGTCATGGTTGTTTCAAACTTCTTCCATTTAAGAATGTTGGAGTCCACTGTGTTCTTGGGGACCTTCAATGCTGCCTAGATTTTTTGGTACCCTTCCCCAGATCTGTGCCTCGACACAATCCTGTCTCGGAGCTCTACAGACAATTCCTTCGGCCTCATGGCTTGGTTTTTGCACTGACATACACTGTCAACTGTGGGATCTTATATAGACAAGTGTGTGCCTTTCCAAATCATGTCCAAACAATTGAATTTACAACATGTGGACTCCAATCAAGTTTTTTATTTTCACTTTGTCATTATGGGGTATTGTGTGTAGATTGATTCTTTTTATTTTTATTTAATGCATTTTAGAATAAGGCTGTAACGTAACAAAATGTAGAAAATGTCAAGGGGTCTAAATAATTTCCACACTGTATATACACATTTTTGAATAGAGTAACTGAATGGAGATCATACAAACATGTCACTGATTTTAGTGATCCTCAATAATTGAAATCTCTCTCCAAATGAATGAATATATTATAAGACTAGGAGTGTGTAGTGTGTGTATACCACTCTGCCAGTAATCAAGACTTTGCCTCTTTGAACCACTAACTGCAATGACAGAAAGTCACGTCAGCGAGGAAACATGAACACGTTCGGCTCTTAGTGCTTCACAAGGACAAGGTTTCTTTAACAATTGTGTTGGCAGGCAGACTGGTAATGACTTAGGGGGCCCAGGAACCCTCTTTGATAAGTGACTTTAGCCACTGCTGCTGCAGCCTCTAAATTCATGTTTGGAGCACTTCTCTAATATGTCTGTTATGTTATTATCTAGAGATCACATTATGTTGTCCTCATAAACTCTCCTTGGAACACAGAAAAGCACGAACACCCCGCCACCTCACCTCTCTGGTAAAAAGAGTGTCTCACTGTCATCTGGCTCTATCTACCCCTCACTTATTATTTGGCAGAGAAATATTGTTTACATTTTACCATATTTAAGTCACTTAATAATATTGAACCACATGTTATAATTCCTTATAATACAGCATTATAAGGGTTTGTACATGTGTATAACACATAATAAAGCATTATGCCTGCTGGCTTTAAATAATGTTCTCCCTCGTATTTCATTGACCTCAAGACTGACAAATTATAGTTGCATGACAGCTCTCTAAGAAGCAATGGTATTAAAACTTAATATGGATACGAAAGGACACACAGAGAGAATACAATTTCAAAAAGAATATAGGCCTACATTCTTGTGTTGTGTTAGAAAGCAATCACATCAACTGTCCCTGCAAACACAACTCAGCATGACTGAATCCGGCCATAATGTCATAACGCCATATGCTCTGTACTCTCAGTAAACGACTTGCGGTGTCATTTTGAGCATGAACAATTTAGTAGGTTACAATATACTCTGTCATTCCCTACTCAGCTGAATTCATGCTTTCGGAGAGTTGTTGGTTTGGCAGCCCCTCTCTCTGAGGCTCCACTGCTCAATGGGCTGTTATTGTACAGCTCTATCATCCTGCACCAGGCATATAAGCAGATTGACTCCCTGACACCCCCCCCCCACCCCTTATTTGTAGAGTTTAACATTTCCTTTCCCCCAGGTTTTGCCTTCATTCGCTACGGTCACAATTGCAGTAGGTTGCAAAAGTTGCTGGATAGTAGAATGATATATGAATACATAATTTTGTCAATAATCAAGAAGGGGGTGGTTTTGTTCGACTGAGAAAGTCTCCATCATGCATTTCTATACAAGTGTGCATCCTCAACCCTCAACCCTCAGCCAGCAGACCTCCACCTCCACCTCCTTCTGAATCACGTTAGAAAGCAACACATCACTAGACAACCAATTCAGTTGTGAGCTCTCCGACCCCAGCTAAATAGGAATGTATCTTCTGCTTCTAAACTAAACTAAGTATTTCCCGACCTTCTTTGTATGTCCTTTGTGTATCTAAAGAAAATACAGATACCCTTCATTCCACGAGTAAATGCATTAGCACATGCGTTCGCACACCACTCTACACTCTTAGAAACAAGGTGCTATCTAGAACCTTAAAGGGTTTTCTGACTTTCCTTAAAGGATAACACTTTGAAGAACCCTTTATGGTTCCAGGTAGAACCCTATTGCGTTCCATGTACAACCTTTTCCCCCATAGGGTTCGACATTGTACCCAAAACCTGGAACTAAAAAGGGTGATCCTATGGGGACAGCCGAGGGGAACCCTTTGGAACCATTTTTTTACAAGTGGGGTAACAAGTTGATCAACTTTCAAAGCAGAATAACCTTTGCATTGTTCCTCAACTGCAGTGTAGGATATACAATTTTCAAGCTATGAATCTCTACTTTTATCCAATGTAAAAAAAAATATCTCAATTTCAAATTTTGCTGCTGGTCACATATAACAACAGATTAAATAAATTAAGTAAAGTACGAGGCTGGAGAAAGGGGAACAATGGGTGAGTTGATGAGCGAGTGGGAACGTACAGTATAATGCATAATTATGTAATCACCAATTGTGAGTGATGAACTGGGCAGGCCATTTGTTATTGTGTTGGTATATTCTAATTACAGTCTCAAAAGGGTATGTACCCTATATCAGTCCTCCAAATCCAAGCAATCCTATCAGTCTTCTCTGGCCTATTTGTAGTACACAGTGAGAGCGTGCGTCATTTACAATGGCAAGAAGACTAATCGATGCACATGCTGCCTTAGCGCTGCTACAAGAGCTGAATGAAAACAACTCCGATGGTGGGGAAGAATTGAATCATAACATCTCTGATGATTGTTCTTCTACTTCTGAGCCTCAGCCTGAACCTATGAGGCCTAAGCACACAAAAAAAGCCAGAATGGTACGCACTGAGCAGGTGCCCGCGCCACCAACACATGAAACGCTGAGACAGAAGAAAGGAAGGGAAGGCACCGCTTTGTAAAATATCCACATCAGGCAGCATGTGTGCGAGTGTTGGAGGAGATGAGGCTTGTGGAACCTTACGTGGGCAAAGGGGAGAAATGTCACCGTGGACAATTTCTTTACTTCACTGGCACTGCCGAACAAGTCGCTTGCAATTAAAACAAGCCAGGTCGGCACCATGAACAAAGTAAGATGGGAGCTCCCTCCCTCTGTGCAAAATAAGACACCTGCACAGCTGTTGTACTCCACAATGGTGCTGAAGAATGTCAAGACAACACTCACACTATACCAATGCAAGGGCAAGAAAGAACGCTTCTGTCATGAGCACCATGCATCTGTCAGTTGCCATCGACGGGGACACAATAAAGAGAAAACCGGATACTGTTATGCATCACAACCAAAGGTATGCCAATATAACATCATATGCATCGTCATATATTGATAAACGTATGCAATGTGTTATGCTCTTCTGTATAACGGGTGTTGTTTTTCCTATGGGAAGATAATCCTCATGTTTTCTACTCGATTCTGTTCCATAGGTTGTTGTGGATGTTTTGGATCAGATGGCACGGCTGTACTCTGTGAAAAGATGCACCAGCCACTGGGCTGCTGCTGTGTTCTACAACATGCGTGACTTGTTGTTAAAGCAGTGCAGTTAAAAACATATTTTTTTTTGGTTCCACACAATGAAGTTGGATTAATACTGTGAAATTGTGACAATTATATTAATTCCCTTTCAGTGTAAGAGCTGTTTGAAAAGACTGCCTGAAATGTAAGCCTCTTTTGGTCGACTTGCCTGGTGACATCTCCAGGCAATAAATTAGTTAATAGACCAATAACAAAGACAATTACAAATGTCTTTGCAAATAACAGCTAGTTTTCTGTTTTCCCCTCCCCACTCAGACCACTCCCAGAGAGTCCTTGCAAATGTATTGCTGGAGAAATTGCTCTTTGCTTTACGAACTGAAAACAATCACATTAAAGTACTTAATTGTTACCCAAGAATGATTTGATATTGAGATCAAAATGGCTGCATAGGATTATTTTTTGTTATATTTTTTTTACAAACGTTTTTGTTTATCTCCTGTTTCTGTAGCGTGAGGCAGCTTAATGTACAAGTACCCTCTGGACAATAAGCTTATGCACACATACTATCTAGTTATACTATATTCAGGCCATCATAACATGCTGTGTCCTCCGAGTAGACTTTTCATAAATGTCAAAACTGAGAGGCATCGGTTTGTTCCTTCCTGGTTAAGGTAACAGCACGGAGATGTTGACAGCTTTGACATGAGAGAATGGAGTGGTCCTGACTTCTGTGTAACATGGGTTACAGAAAAGTCATGTGACGATGATGGAGTTGCCATCCTCTCGTGTCCATCATGTTTGGTCTACTGTTTAGACTCATGGTCTGCATCCCAAATGGCACCCTATTCCCTATTTAGTGTCCTACGTTTGACCAGGGCACTATATAGGGGAAAGGGTGCCATTTGGGACACATACCTGATCACAGACAACAATAAAGGCATGACAGAAGCCCCTTCGAGTACATACAGTACGTACATGATACTGTAAATAGAAGTATATATTTTGTAGCCAAGTCACCCAATAACATTAGACTGGTGGCTGCATGTTGCCCACATGCAAAGTGATAAAGCTTTGAAGAAGAGTCTGAAAAAAGCATTTAAATAGCTTTGTAATACATGTAGCAATTATAAAAAGATGTTCATGCCGACATGGTCGATTGACAGCAGTTATATGCTACCACCATCAGAGAAAACATTGCAGCGATGCCATGTGAAAACCATTACAACGTAAGCAACTATTAATCATTTATATCAAAACAGACACTGACCAGAGAAGCTGAATAGTTCCATGTCTTCATTTAATCTGAGGTGTCACGCTAAGGGCTGTCTTTCTATTTTTATGAGTCATTCACACACGCTGGTAACAGAAGGCTACTGGATCAAACAGCAGTAAATTCTGATTTCAGCTCGCGTTTGAAAACCTGACAAAATGGAATGTGACCAAGAGGTTTATAAATAGACATGATTCTATTTCATTGATCAAAACAGGAACAAAACAGATTAGCTTACAACGCCCCAAAGCTATGTGTTGTTATAGAAAAGTAGGCACACCCCGCTGTACTGCTGCAAAAAACA
Organism: Oncorhynchus masou masou; assembly: GCF_036934945.1. Classification (NCBI taxonomy): domain Eukaryota; kingdom Metazoa; phylum Chordata; class Actinopteri; order Salmoniformes; family Salmonidae; genus Oncorhynchus; species Oncorhynchus masou. The sequence goes on along the minus strand of NC_088217.1, from coordinate 70,537,968 downwards.
ATCAACAGGTTAAACATCTGAAAATACAAATTAGATCTCAAGTCACAAGTGAAAGCCTTAAGCGTTCACCCAGAATCAAACAACGGGGGAGATGAATGACACCTGGAGACTTTCCGTCATTTTAAATTGCCCCAGTTCATAAACAACTTCTTAGGGCTGCAATCCCATTAATGGGATGATATGACAACAGCCAGTGAAAGTGCAGGGCGCCAAATTCAAAACAACATAAATCTCATAATTAAAATTCCTCAAACATACATGTTTCTTATACCGTTTTAAAGGTAATCTTGTTGTTAATCCCACCACAGTGTCCGATTTAAAATAGGCTTAACAGTGAAAGCATCAAAAACGATTATGTTAGGTGACCACCAACTCAAAGAAAAACCCAGCCATTTTTTCAGCCAAAGAGAGGAGTTACAAAAAGCACAAATAGAGATAAGATTAATCACTAACCTTTGATGATCTTCATCAGATGACACTCATAGGACTTCATGTTACATAATATATGTATGTTTTGTTTGATGAAGTTGATATTTATTTATTTATTTATAACAAAAGCTGAGTTTACATTGGCGCGTTACGTTCACTAGTTCCAAAAACATCCAGTGATTTTGCATAGCCACATTTCAACAGAAATACTCATCATAAATGTAGATGAAAATACAAGTTATACACGTGGAATTATATATATACCTCTCCTTAATGCAATCGCTGTGTCAGATGTTTTAAAAACTGTACGGAAAAAGCAAACCATGCAATAATATGAGACGGCGCTCAGAAAATAAAAATAATTATCCACCATGTTGGAGTCAACAGAAATCAGAAATCACATTATAAATATTCCCTTACCTTTGATCTTCATCAGAATGCACTCCCAGGAATCCTAGTTCCACAATAAATGCTTGATTTGTTCAATAATGTCCATTATTTTAGTAGCTACTTTTGTTAGCGCGTTTAGTACAAAGATCCAGACGCTCGTGCATGTAACGACGTTCTTCGTTTGTGGAAAGAGAGTCGGACCGAAATGCAGCGTGTTTGTTACTCATGTTTATTAGTGAAAACAAATAACGAAACAATACATGAAATAACGAATAAATACAAAAACAACAAAACGGAATGTGAAACCTATTACAGCCTGACTGGTGAAACTAACACAGAGACAGGAACAATCACCCACGAAATACAAAGCGAAACCCAGGCTACCTAAATACGGTTCCCAATCAGAGACAACCAGAATCACCTGACTCTGATTGAGAACCGCCTCAGGCAGCCAAACCTATTTAACACACACCCCTACTCAGCTACAATCCCAAATACTACAAACCCCGATACGAAAATACAATACATAAACCCATGTCACACCCTGGCCTAACCAAATATATAACGAAAACACAAAATACAATGACCAAGGCGTGACAGTGCAGGTCCATCCGAACGTCGGACAAAAACTTCCAAAGGTTATATTACAGGTCGAAGAAACTTGTCAAACTAAGTATCAAATCAATCTTTAGGGTGTTATTATCATACAATAAAGTTCCAACCGGAGAATTCCTTTGTGTGTAGAGAAGCCATGCAACGCAGGTCCCTATCATGTGAATTGCGCGTGACCAGCCCTTGGCTCTCTGCCAGACACCTGGCTCATTCGGCTCCCATTCAGCCCCACAACACAGTAGAAGCCTCATTCAAGTTTCTAAAGACGGTTGACATCTAGTGGAAGCCCTAGGAAGTGCAACTACATCCATATCCCCCTGTGAATTCAATAGGGACTGGGTTGAAAATCGACCACCCTCAGATTTCTCACTTCCTGTTTGGATTTCTTCTCAGGTGTTTGCCTGCCATATGAGTTCTGTTATACTGACAGACATCATTCAAACTGTTTTAGAAACTTCAGAGTGTTTTATATCCAATACTAATAATAATATGCATATATTAGCAACTGGGACTGAGGAGCAGGCCGTTTACTCTGGGCACCTCTGGGCACCTTTCATCCAAGCTACTCAATACTGCCCCTGCAGCCATAAGAAGTTAAAATGGTTGTTGTCTAACAAAATGTTCAATTCAACACATTACGTGCCATATTATATTGTTAACAGTGGAAAGGCAGTACAAACCAAAATCCCAAACTGTGGAGGGGCCTGATATAAACCTCTTCTATCAGTCAGGCATTTGTTAGGGTTTGCATTATTAGCAGTTGACCTTGATCCTGATACAAGTTTCTTTCCTAGTCAATAACATCCTCTGAAGTCCGCTGGACTGTTCTTTATTTGTTCATACCACTAATGCCACTGCAGAGATTAGAAAGTAGATGTAATTCTCACTGAAATGTTTGAACTGAACTCATCATAATGCAAACCCAGCCAGAGTCAAATAGAGAAAGAGAGAGAGAGAGAAAGGCAGAGAGAGAGAGAGAGAGAGTTGCGGAGGTGAATGGGATGCTAGCTAGCTGCCAATGCAACTCTGTCAGCCTACTGCTTAAAAACAGGCTTACCACTCCTGTCCATATGTCACATCAAAGCGTTGGTAGGGGTATGTGGGATGCTTTACTTTCAGAGACCGACGGGGTAACCTGTAATCTCTCAGAGTAAACAGCATTTGGCTGGCCCAGGCCCTGCACAGCATTTTGATCACACTCCGCTGTCAGAGAACACCTGTGGACGACTAGCGAAGATAAGACTTGTCAGACATGGTGAGGGGATGGGAGGATGGGACTGCACCCTGAATAGCAATAGCCGGGGGGACAAATGACCGTCTGAAGGTAATTCTATTCCAAGGTCCCTTTGGCGACAGCATGCGGCTGAGAAATCGTAATTAGTTCAGATAATGTGGGGTGATTCAATCAAACGTGGCACCAGGTACTCTGTAGAAAATAGGGTGTGTAAATGAAAAGACTACACAGGGATTTCTGCTTTAAATCCACATGTCCATATGGAGATGTTTCCGGTGCACAATGACCTTAAAACACAGTAGCTCAATGGTCTTCTGTTTTGATTACATCTTCAGACATCAGCGATCAATGGGGATAATTTGTTACCAAGGTAACGCATTGATGAAATCATTATTTCATAGAGAGCATTTTATAGAGTTCTGTTTGAAGGTGGATGGGAAAGATCCCCTGAGCTACTATTACTAATAAAATGAATTGCCCATGAAATGTGGCGACATGGATATCTATAATGGGTATATTAGCACATAAAGATAACCCATGGTTTTAATCAAAATCAATATGCATGAGCTTGTGTTATAGCCTAAATCCTCACATCATAAATCATGTACATTGATGTAGGTTGGTCATTATAGACAAATGAAAATCACATCATTTCCAGTGATGGGTTATAACGGTTTAATACTGATTTAAAGTACACATATATTTCAACGCTATCACAACGCTATCACAACGCTATCACAACGCTATCACAACCCAGTGTCCTTTATTTACTGGATCCAGGAAACTGCTCTACCTTTTCCCTTATTCACAGAATGTCCTCTGTTTCTATGTAAATTCCCAGATACTTTCTGCTCTCATTACTGATAGTGGTAATGAGAAACAGGGAAAAGCATGTACTTGTCACTGTTGGCTGGAGTGTGGTGATAAATAGTCCCAATTAGCCATAACCTTCACTGAGTGACCCTGGCTTTACCCAGAAATCTGTTTCATTTGTTTGTAACAAGCCCATGTGATGACGCGTTGGGCGCTGTGGAAAATAGAGTGGGCGCAACAATTTTCCCCAACCATTACCAGCCTCACTTTTTCCCTGAAAAAGGCCATTTGCTTTGGTCATTGCTAAACTGACATTTTTGTTCCTGTATCTTGTTTATAACTTTTCCAGTAAAAAACCCTGAAAATAGATTTTTATTTAGAGTGTTATTAAGTTTGACATGACCTAGTGTTACAAAGATTTCTCAAGAACTATACTGTAAACATGTGACTTCTGTGTACTTGGTTAAGCACTCAATACTATGGATAAGGAGAGCACTTTTAAAAACAGTTCTACAACTTGTTTCCGGTTAAAGCGTGCTTATCGCTAATTTTAATTACGGTTCATTATTATAATCACCCCATTTATTATGATACTTATAATTAGATGTGCATATGAGTATTCAAGAGGACTCCGAGCCTTGATTAAGGCTGGCTGCAGTGTCTCCTGTTTGTTTCCTATTAGCATGATAACTCATTTCTGTCATTAGAGTCTATGATGATTTGAATCTTTAGCTTGCTAAGAGACTTACCGATGCTTACCAAACTGTTCCAAGGTTTATGTTTATTTCAATCCTATAGCAATGCTAGCAGGATTCTCTGACAAATGAAATTGTAAAAAGTGAGCAATAATGAATAAGGAAAAGAATAAGGTGTGATGTTTCTTTTTTAGTTTGATTGTGAGAATTTATTCAATATTAACTTCCTGCAGTTTCAATGAAGTAGCCTAATTAATGACAGGGGGAAGGAAGTATACACTCAGTGTACAAACATTAGGAACAGCTTCCTAATATTGAGTTGCACCCCCTTTTGCCCTCAGAACAGCCTCAATTTGTCAGGTCATGGACTCTGCGAGGTGTTGAAAGCGTTCCACAGGGATGCTGGCCCATGTTGACTCCAATGCTTCCCAAAGTTGTGTCAAGTTGGCTGGATATCCTTTGGGTGGTGGTCCATTCTTGATACACACGGGAAACTGTTGCGTGAAAAACCCAGCAGCGTTGCTATAAGGGCACAAGGCGAGACCCAGATGCAGACACAGGAGGCAGATGGTTTGAGTCTTTGATATTTATTAATAATCCAAAAGGCAAAAGAATGGTCGTGGCAGAATGGTCAGGCAGGCGGGTACAGAGTCCAGAGAACAGGCAAGGGTCGAAACCGGAAGGACGAGCAGAAGAGAACAGAAAAGGCAGAGCATGGGTAAAACACACTGGTTGACTTGGAACATACAATAATAATTAGCATAGACAGACAGAAAACACAGGTTTAAATACCCAGGGGATAAGTGGGGGAGATGGGTGACACCTGGAGGGGGTGGAGACAAGCACAAGGACAGGTGAAACAGATCAGGGTGTGACAGTTGCAGTTCTTGACACACTCGTACTGGTTCACCTGGCACCTACAACCATACCCTGTTCAAAGGCACTTCAATAACTTGTCTTGCCCATTCACCCTCTGAATGGCACACATACACAAGGTACACAAGCCTCCAAGGTACAGTCATTGGAGGCATGGCTTAGTGGGGGAGTGGCCTTCAGTTCTTTTTGTCCACCCGTGAGTGGAAGTGTTGTACCAGTTTAAGTAGTCTATTGTTATGTTAATTTTGAGCATATCCACTGCTGGTTCTGAAGTCTTAATAAAGGCTTACATAAAAGCATGTGACAATGAAGAGCTGTAATGAATATTGCAGTGACCTTCACCCAACACTGAGCAACCTAGTCAAGAGGTACAGACCTCTTGGTGTAATGGTTAAAGTGTTCGCATCCCGGTCGGGGCTACCCACTGAATTCATTACATTGGTGTCAGAAGAGGCGTGTACATGTGAGGGACTTGGTATGGAGAAAGGGTACGTTTTTGCCACTTAAAAGGAACAAACAGGTTTTGTCACTGTATTGGTACCCAAAAAAGGCAAAACATATTTTGGTTCTTTTAAGGTTCAAACTGCAAGTGTACCTATAAGTAATGGTACAATGGACTACCTTATAGGGTACCACTACAGTAACACGTAGTGAGGTGTGATGTTATAGGGTACAATTCACTCCCTTTTCTAATGAGAGTGCATTATGATCTTAGTAAGATCTGACTGTACAGAGACACTGGGAAATGGGTATTAAGTTAGCCCATATTTTTTTACAGTAACGCCACCCAAGTAGATCCCTCTGTCTTGACTACAGATGGGGAGACTCTAGGAGCGTATGGTAGGAGTTGTTCCACCTCAGTTAGGGAGCAGGAGAGCAGCTGTCGGGGGATTGGCCGCCGACCCTGTAGCTGTGAGCAGAGCAGACATCCAGGAAACCCTCCCAAACTGACTGCCTTCTGATCCCTGGGAGACTCGAAGATAGAGGATGAATTATCGTCATCTCTCCAGATGGATTCCCTCCATCTTTAGTAAAACAAATGTTTTACAGTAAACCATTTTTAAGCCATTACAGTAACCAACTTTCAAGCATTATAGTAATCACTGGTTCAATCATATCACCTTCCAATCCGGAGTGATTGTGAGAGGGAAGGGGTTCGTTAAACTCTGAAGGAACCATGATATTCAGATGTGAAGCCCCATCGTTCAACAGATTCAGCATCTTACAACAGCAGAATGCCATGCTGTTCACCTCCAGTGGGAGTTTCCCAATGTTTCCTATTTCCCCAAAACAGCTGCCTAAATGCTTATTAAAACCTGAAGGAGCAAATTAAGAATCGGGCCAGGTCACATATTGCTGCTCGGGCCAGGTCACATATGGCTGCTATGGCCAGGTCACATATTGCTGCTATGGCCAGGTCACATATGGCTGCTATGGCCAGGTCACATATTGCTGCTCGGGCCAGGTCACATATGGCTGCTATGGCCAGGTCACATATTGCTGCTCGGGCCAGGTCACATATGGCTGCTATGGCCAGGTCACATATTGCTGCTCGTGCCAGGTCACATATGGCTGCTATGGCCAGGTCACATATTGCTGCTCGGGCCAGGTCACATATGGCTGCTATGGCCAGGTCACATATGGCTGCTATGGCCAGGTCACATATTGCTGCTCGGGCCAGGTCACATATGGCTGCTATGGCTAGGTCACGTATGGCTGCTATGGCTAGGTCACGTATGGCTGCTATGGCCAGGTCTCATATGGCTGCTATGGCCAGGTCACGTATGGCTGCTATGGCCAGGTCACGTATGGCTGCTATGGCCAGGTCACATATGGCTGCTATGGCCAGGTCTCATATGGCTGCTATGGCCAGGTCTCATATGGCTGCTATGGCCAGGTCTCATATGACTGCTAAGGCCAGGTCACATATGGCTGCTATGGCCAGGTCACATATGACTGCTAAGGCCAGGTCTCATATGGCTGCTATGGCCAGGTCTCATATGACTGCTAAGGCCAGGTCTCATATGACTGCTATGGCCAGGTCTCATATGACTGCTAAGGCCAGGTCTCATATGACTGCTAAGGCCAGGTCTCATATGACTGCTAAGGCCAGGTCTCATATGACTGCTAAGGCCAGGCCTCATATGACTGCTATGGCCAGGTCTCATATGACTGCTATGGCCAGGTCTCATATGGCTGCTCGGGCCAGGTCACATATGGCTGCTATGGCCAGGTCACATATGGCTGCTATGGCCAGGTCACATATGACTGCTATGGCCAGGTCACATATGGTAGCTATGGCCAGGTCACATATGGCTGCTATGGCCAGGTCACATATGGCTGCTATGGCCAGGTCACATATGGCTGCTATGGCCAGGTCACATATGGCTGCTATGGCTAGGTCACGTATGGCTGCTATGGCTAGGTCACGTATGGCTGCTATGGCTAGGTCACGTATGGCTGCTATGGCCAGGTCACATATGGCTGCTATGGCCAGGTCTCATATGGCTGCTATGGCCAGGTCTCATATGGCTGCTATGGCCAGGTCTCATATGACTGCTATGGCCAGGTCTCATATGGCTGCTAAGGCCAGGTCTCATATGACTGCTAAGGCCAGGTCTCATATGGCTGCTATGGCCAGGTCTCATATGACTACTAAGGCCAGGTCTCATATGGCTGCTAAGGCCCTTCAGGAAACAGCAGAGGGAGCACCCCCTATCCACATCAACGGGACAGTAGTGGAGAAGGTGGAAAGTTTTAAGTTCCTCGGCGTACACATCACAGACAAACTGAAATAGTCCACCCACACAGACAGTGTGGTGAAGACGGTGCAATAGTGCCTCTTCAACCTCAGGAGGCTGAAAAATTTGGCTTGTCACCTAAAACCCTGGCAAACTTTTACAGATGCACAATTGAGAGCATCCTGTTGGGCTGTAAGGGATTTCACCCCCATAGTGGACAAAAATGAATGGCAAGTTATTGGCATAGGACAAACCATGCACACATTGGCCAATACCACCCAAAGCGGCGTTGATTCATGCAAAGTTTACTTCTATTGCCATATGGGTATTGCCAGTTGTAACACTTCAAAAATCCAACAGGTGGCGATTGCACTCCACCATGGTTTTTCATATTGGTATTGGACTCCAAGTCAACATCCAAAAGCCAAATTTTGAAAAAACGAATTTTTTGAAAAAAACGTATCACCCCTTAAAAAAGTGCTTTCTGGACCGTTTTTCGAAATTCTTTCGCTTTTTTTGACAATTACACATGTATAAGAACTGTATGAAAATACTTTTGTCCAATTTTATTATCATAATTTTTTTAATTTTTTTACTTGCGCATATTGCATATGTTTTGTCCATTTGCAATATGATTTCATAGGAAGTCAGAAGTCAAAAGTCAAAAATTATAAAATTTCATAAAAAACTTCACACACCCCTAAAAAAGTGCTTTCTGGACCGTTTTTCGAAATTTTTTCGCATTTTGTGTCAGTTACACACGTATAAGAACTGTATCAACATACTTTAGTCATATTTTATTATCATAATTGTTTTGGTTTTTTTTACTTGCGCATATTGCATGTGTTTTGTCCATCTGCAATATGATTTCATAGGAAGTCAGAAGTCAAAAGTCAAAAATTATTAAATTTCAGAAAAAACTTCACACACCCCTAAAAAAGTGCTTTCTGGACCGTTTTTCGAAAAATTTTCGAATTTTGTGTCAGTTACACAAGTATAAGAACTGTATCAACATACTTTAGTCATATTTTATTATCATAATGTTTTTTTTTTTTTTTGCTTGTGCATAAGGCATATGTTTTGTGGGGGCCAAATGTCATAAGAAATTTGACATGCTCAAAAATCCTTCAGAAATGCAAAATTGACTGGCCTGATGAACTCGGGATGGCCGGGCAGTGATTGTTGTTCCTTTCGATCACTCGTGGTGTTGATTTCATCATGTCCATTTGTTTATGTTTTCTCACTTTTGCAAAGTCACTGTGCATTTGCCATATGGTTAACTGGGCAGTCACCATCACCAATTTGTCATGCCATAAAAATCATGCAGGAATGCCAAATTGACTGGCCCGATGAACTCGGGATGGCTGGGCAGTGATTCTGGAACCTCTCCATCGCTCGTTTGGCTTGATTTCAGAATGTCGCTTTTGGTGATGGTACCTCACCGCTTAAACATATTGCTAATGGACAAGAGTCACCTGCAAGTCACCGTCCATCAGTCAATTTGATATCATTCAAAGCTAACTATTGGAGGCACTGTCAGTCTCTACGCACCCCAATGATACGTCCCTCCATCCATGTTGTGTATCTGTGTGATTTAGTTTTCCTTTGAATTTTTATGGGAAAAATGACTGATTTACAGTTCATGGGGGTTGCCTAATCATATATATGAAGTTTTGGAAAGATCTGATATTTTTAACCCCTCCAAACAGCCCATGAGAGACCAATTATGGCACTTCCGGTTGGCACAGGAAGCTGTAACTCAACATACATCCTCATTGGGGTATTCCATTAGAGAATCCTGAGTTTTAAGTCTTTACCATGAAAACTGACTGATTTACACAGGGTTCAATGCACTATGTCCATCAAATTGCAGGCAGTGTATGGGTATACACTTTTAGGGCGATTTGGACCACTTCCGGTTGGTCCAGGAAGCTTAGAATCGACACAGGTAGACCTTATAGTGGTCTGATGGACTGGTACCAAAGACAGGTTCATACAACATTCATAACCCATATAGACTCCAGGTTGTATTTAGTGGAGCAGCCAATATAATCCTATGGGGAGAGAAGTCAATGAACACTGTTTTTATGTAAACACCTTCTTTTGACTGTGAAGGGTTAATGTCACACGGTCAAGGATAGGCTTGGACAGATCAGGAGGACCTTAGGAACAGTCCTGTGGTTGAATTGTCTTTCTAAACCTAACGGTTCCGCCGCTGTCACCCAAAATCAAATGACGTACTGGTGAAGGCTTCATATTGGGCCTATTTTTCTCATGGTCGCCGCGCTCAGACCGAGCGAGCTACGGTCAAGTGGGGCACCTCGTTGGACTCGGCACAGTCTGGACACTATGGTCATGCCATTGTTTGTGTTGATTTCATCATGTCCATTTGGTCATGTTTTCTCACTTTTGCAAAGTCACTGTGCATTTGCCATATGGTTAACTGGGCAGTCACCATCACCAATTTGTCATGCCATAAAAATCATGCAGGAATGCCAAATTGACTGGCCCGATGACCTCAGGATGGCTGGGCAGTGATTTTGGTACCTCTCCATCGCTCGTTTGGGTTGATTTCAGAATGTCGCTTTTGGTGATGGTACCTCACTGTTAAAACATATTGCAAATGTTCCTTACTTTTGCAAAGTCACTGAAAATTTTTGCAGGAATGCCAAATTGACTGGCCCGATGACCTCGGGATGGCTTGGCAGTGATTCTGGTACCTCTCCATCACTCGTTAGGGTTGATTCCAGAATGTCCATTTGGTGATTTTTCTCACTCTTTCAAAGTCACTGTGCATTTGCCATATGGTTAACTGGGCATTCACCATCACCAATTTGTCATGCCATAAAAATCATGCAGGAATGCCAAATTGACTGGCCCGATGACCTCGGGATGTCTGGGCAGTGATACTGGTACCTCTCCATCGCTCGTTTGGGTTGATTTCAGAATGTCGCTTTTGGTGATGGTACCTCACCGCTTAAACATATTGCTAATGGACAAGAGTCACCTGCAAGTCACCGTCCATCAGTCAATTTGATATCATTCTGACACCAAACTGATACAAACTGACACCAAACCCACTTTTCCCAACTCATTTAGGAGCCAAGTATAACATACTTCAGAGCTGGCCCAAAATTCACAAGGCCTTCGGTACAAAACATTAAAAAACCATAAAACACATAGTTACTTTCTAGCTGCGGGGCCAGTTCGGACATTATGTGTAGTCCTATGTGAGGCGACCCCGAATCCCGAGTTTCGGCCCGATAGGTCATTTGGTGTCCGAGTAAAAGCCTAATTGGTGCTGAAAATCCACTTTTTTCCATGCCTTGCTACGGGGTCCTTGAATGAGCTATCGGACCGAGATGTTGGGTTCTGTCTCTATGGGCCGAGACGGTCACAATGCACCTAGTCTTGTGTCTCTGGGACATTTCTAAATGTCGCCATTTTCGTAATGGTCAAAATGAATTGAAGTCATTGCAAATGTTCGACGCTGTTTCTCGGTCCGAGAACATTCTAGAGCGCCGTAACTCACCACGCACTATCTACCTGAGGTCTAGAACAGGATTCTAAAGTTTCGGAACTCTAGGTCTGACGGTTCTTTTTTAGCTCGAACAAAGCTAACTATTGGAGGCACTGTCAGTCTCTACACACCCCAATATGTCCCTCCATCCAAGTTGTGTATCTGTGTGATTTATTTTTCCTTTGAATTTTTATGGGAAAAATGACTGATTTACAGTTCATGGGGGTTGTCTAATCACACATATGAAGTTTTGGACAGATCTGATTTTTTTAACCCTTCCAAACAGCCCCTGAGACACCAATTATGGCACTTCCGGTTGGCACAGGAAGCTATAAATACACACATGTCTTGACTGACATAGAAACCTAGGGAATCCTGAGTTTTAAGTCTTTAAGTTGAGAATTGACTGATCTACACAGGGTTGAATAATGCAGAGGCCTCGGCACCTTTCGAGGTGATGTACATCCAAATACCTTTTGGGTCAATTTAACCACTTCCGGTTGCTCCAGGAAGCTTAGAATCGACACAGGTAGACCTCATAGTGGTCTGATGGAATGTCATAGAAGACAGGTTCATACAGCATTCATAACCCATAAAGACCCCAGGTTGTATTTAGGGGAGCAGGCAATGTATTCCTATGGGGAGAGAAGTCAATGCACACTGTTTTTTTGTAAACACCTTCTTTTAACTGTGAAAGGTTAATGCCACACAGTCAAGGTTAGGCTTGCACAGATCGGGAGGACCTTAGGAACAGTCCTGTGTTTGAATTGTCCTTCTAAACCTAACGGTTCCGCCGCTGTCACCCAAAATCCAATGACATTGTGGTGCAGGCATCATTGTGGGCCTATTTTTCTCATGGTCGTTGCGCTCAGACCGAGCGAGCTACGGTCAAGCGGGGCACCTCGTTGGACTCGGCACGGCCTTGGGATTATGTTTATGCCATTGCCTGCTCTCTGTGTCTTTAAACACCACGCTTTGTCACTCCATCCTTGCTGTGTGTGTGTGTGAGAGCTTTTCTTTGACATCTGTTGGGAAAAATGACTGATTTACAGTTCATGGGGGTTGTCTAATCACACATATGAAGTTTTGGACAGATCTGATTTTTTTAACCCTTCCAAACAGCCCCTGAGTCACCAATTATGGCACTTCCGGTTGGCACAGGAAGCTATAAATACACACATGTCTTGACTGACATAGAAACCTAGGGAATCCTGAGTTTTAAGTCTTTAAGTTGAGAATTGACTGATCTACACAGGGTTGAATAATGCAGAGGCCTCGGCACCTTTCGAGGTGATGTACATCCAAATACCTTTTGGGTCAATTTAACCACTTCCGGTTGCTCCAGGAAGCTTAGAATCGACACAGGTAGACCTCATAGTGGTCTGATGGAATGTCATAGAAGACAGGTTCATACAGCATTCATAACCCATATAGACTCCAGGTTGTATTTAGGGGAGCAGGCAATGTATTCCTATGGGGAGAGAAGTCAATGCACACTGTTTTTTTGTAAACACCTTCTTTTAACTGTGAAAGGTTAATGCCACACAGTCAAGGTTAGGCTTGCACAGATCGGGAGGACCTTAGGAACAGTCCTGTGTTTGAATTGTCCTTCTAAACCTAACGGTTCCGCCGCTGTCACCCAAAATCCAATGACATTGTGGTGCAGGCATCATTGTGGGCCTATTTTTCTCATGGTCGCTGCGCTCAGACCGAGCGAGCTACGGTCAAGCGGGGCACCTCGTTGGACTCGGCACGGCCTTGGGATTATGTTTATGCCATTGCCTGCTCTCTGTGTCTTTAAACACCACGCTTTGTCACTCCATCCTTGCTGTGTGTGTGTGTGAGAGCTTTTCTTTGACATCTGTTGGGAAAAATGACTGATTTACAGTTCATGGGGGTTGTCTAATCACACATATGAAGTTTTGGACAGATCTGATTTTTTTAACCCTTCCAAACAGCCCCTGAGTCACCAATTATGGCACTTCCGGTTGGCACAGGAAGCTATAAATACACACATGTCTTGACTGACATAGAAACCTAGGGAATCCTGAGTTTTAAGTCTTTAAGTTGAGAATTGACTGATCTACACAGGGTTGAATAATGCAGAGGCCTCGGCACCTTTCGAGGTGATGTACATCCAAATACCTTTTGGGTCAATCTAACCACTTCCGGTTGCTCCAGGAAGCTTAGAATCGACACAGGTAGACCTCATAGTGGTCTGATGGAATGTCATAGAAGACAGGTTCATACAGCATTCATAACCCATATAGACTCCAGGTTGTATTTAGGGGAGCAGGCAATGTATTCCTATGGGGAGAGAAGTCAATGCACACTGTTTTTATGTAAACACCTTATTTTAACTGTGAAAGGTTAATGCCACACAGTCAAGGTTAGGCTTGCACAGATCGGGAGGACCTTAGGAACAGTCCTGTGTTTGAATTGTCCTTCTAAACCTAACGGTTCCGCCGCTGTCACCCAAAATCCAATGACATTGTGGTGCAGGCATCATTGTGGGCCTATTTTTCTCATGGTCGCTGCGCTCAGACCGAGCGAGCTACGGTCAAGAGGGGCACCTCGTTGGACTCGGCACGGCCTTGGGATTATGTTTATGCCATTGCCTGCTCTCTGTGTCTTTAAACACCACGCTTTGTCACTCCATCCTTGCTGTGTGTGTGTGTGAGAGCTTTTCTTTGACATCTGTTGGGAAAAATGACTGATTTACAGTTCATGGGGGGTTGTCTAATCACACATATGAAGTTTTGGACAGATCTGATTTTTTTAACCCTTCCAAACAGCCCCTGAGTCACCAATTATGGCACTTCCGGTTGGCACAGGAAGCTATAAATACACACATGTCTTGACTGACATAGAAACCTAGGGAATCCTGAGTTTTAAGTCTTTAAGTTGAGAATTGACTGATCTACACAGGGTTGAATAATGCAGAGGCCTCGGCACCTTTCGAGGTGATGTACATCCAAATACCTTTTGGGTCAATTTAACCACTTCCGGTTGCTCCAGGAAGCTTAGAATCGACACAGGTAGACCTCATAGTGGTCTGATGGAATGTCATAGAAGACAGGTTCATACAGCATTCATAACCCATAAAGACCCCAGGTTGTATTTAGGGGAGCAGGCAATGTATTCCTATGGGGAGAGAAGTCAATGCACACTGTTTTTTTGTAAACACCTTCTTTTAACTGTGAAAGGTTAATGCCACACAGTCAAGGTTAGGCTTGCACAGATCGGGAGGACCTTAGGAACAGTCCTGTGTTTGAATTGTCCTTCTAAACCTAACGGTTCCGCCGCTGTCACCCAAAATCAAATGACATTGTGGTGCAGGCTTCATTGTGGGCCTATTTTTCTCATGGTCGCTGCGCTCAGACCGAGTGAGCTACGGTCAAGCGGGGCACCTCGTTGGACTCGGCCCTGCCTTGGGATTATGTTTATGCCATTGCCTGCTCTCTGTGTCTTTAAACACCACGCTTTGTCACTCCATCCTTGCTGTGTGTGTGTGTGTGAGAGCTTTTCTTTGACATCTGTTGGGAAAAATGACTGATTTACAGTTCATGGGGGTTGTCTAATCACACATATGAAGTTTTGGACAGATCTGATTTTTTTAACCCTTCCAAACAGCCCCTGAGACACCAATTATGGCACTTCCGGTTGGCACATGAAGCTATAAATAAACTCATATCCTCATTGGGGTATGCCTTTACAGAATCCTGAGTTTTAAGTCTTTACGTTAAGAACTGAGTTATTTACGGAGGGTTTAGTGAGTGTGTGTTATTTCAGAAAATCATAGAAAATCACAGAAATGTCGCAGAGCTCCGCAGCACATTTTAAAAATACTCGTATGAACACCCTGCAACTGGATCTGTAACCGTTGAAAAAAAAAAAAACACCTATATCTGAACATCACGATCTGGTCAACGTACGATTTCTCGTAAATGACGATAGATAAATGGCCGATTTTTTTTTTTATTGACACCGGAGGCTCCTTGACTTTGACGTGAAGTGAAAAAATCTTTTCTCTATTTTCATTTTGGACCTTTAATCCCAGAAATATGGCCATAACTCAAAAACCGTTGAGGCCTAGACGCCATCTTGTTCGGGGCCATCTTCCCATAATGCCAAACCTACGCTCACCAAGTTTCGGCTTCGAAATATTTTCGGTTTCCGAGATATGGCACGTCGTGATTCGTGATGTTTTGTCCAATAGCAATATGATTGCTTATGCCCTCTTGTGGGATATTTCGGCATTGCGCAAAAATGGGCTAAAATTTGTTTATTTTATTAAACGAAAACCGAATGTCCGACAAAGTTCATTTGATGACTTCCCGGTAGGTCTGGCCCTACCGCTCGGCCCGACGCCGTCCCCGAATTTCTAAAATGTTTTCGGACGTCTAGTAAGGGACCGTACATTTCCAATAGGGACTTTCTCACTAACCATACGGTGATTGTCGAAATGTTCCCTTAGGGTATGTAATCACTGCCTGTTACGGCAACTGCACCTCCCTCAACCACAAGGCTCTCCAAAGGGTGGTGCGGTCTGCACAACGTATCACTGGGGGCAAACTACCTGCCCACCAGGACACCTACAGCATCCGATGTCACAGGAAGGCCAAAAAGATCATCAAGGAAAACAACCACCCGATCCACTGCCTGTTCATCCCGCTATCATCCAGAAGGCGAGATCAGTACAGGTGAATCAAAGCTGGGACCGAGAGACTGAAAGACAGCTTCTATCACAAGGCCATCAGACTGTTAATCAGCAATCAGTGATTCAGAGAGTCTGCTGCCTACATACAGACTCAACTCACTGGCCACTTTAATAAATGGATCACTAGTCACTATAAATAATGCCACTTTAATAATGTTTACATATCTTACATTACTCATCTCATATGTATATACTGTATCTTATACCATCTACTGCATCTTGCCTATGCCGCTCGGCCATCGCTCATCTGTATATTTATATGTACATATTCTTATTCCATCCCTTTAGATTTGTGTGTATTAGGTAGTTGTTGTGGAATTGTTAGATAATACTGCACTGTCGGAACTAGAAGCACAAGCATTTCGCTACACTCACATTAACATCTGCTAACCATGTGTATGTGACCAATAAAATTTGATTTGGATTTGATTTAAGCCTTGAGCATCTGGAGTTGTTGCAATCGCTTGACATAAAAATGAATGGGGAACTGTGCTTAGATAAATCAAATGATGTTTCTTTCATTTTAAAAGCTGATTTGCTTCGTTCATTCAAAACCAATAATAACCTTGAATAAATATCCATACCATAACAAATGCATGATACACTAGATGACTGGAGTACACAGTGCAGTATGTACCAAATGTACTGTATTAAGTTATTACTTCATCCAGTTATTACTGGATGAATAGTTTCAATAGTGGTAAAAGATGTACAGGTTCAATAGAGATAAACAGGTTCAATAGAGATGAACAGGTTCTATAGAGGTAGATGATGAACAGGTTCTATAGGCATGAACAGGTTCAATAGAGATTACTGAACCCATTAATCTCTATTGAACCTGTTAATCTCTATTGAACCTGTTCATGCCTATTGAACCTGTTCATCTTTTACCTCTATTGAACCTTCTCATCTCTATTGAACCTGTTCATCTGGGGCGAACCTGTTCAAGGTGGTTAGAGCGTTGGACTAGTAACCGAAAGGTTGCAAATTCATATCCCCAAGCTGACAAGGTACAAATCTGTCATTCTGCCCCTGAACAGGCAGTTAACCCTCTGTTCCTGGCCCGTCATTGAAAATAAGAATTTGTTCTTAACTGACTTGCCTAGTTAAATAAAGGTAAAAAATAAAAATCTCTATTGAACCTTTTCATCTTTTACCTCTATTGAACCTGTTAATCTCTATTGAATTTGTTAATCTCTATTGAACCTGTTTATCCCTATTGAACCTGTTCATCATCTACCTCTATAGAACCTGTTCATCTCTATTGAACCTGTTCATCTCTATTGAACCTGTTCATCTTTTACCTCTACTGAACCCATTAATCTCTATTGAACCTGTTAGAGGTAAAAGATGAACAGGTTCAATAGAGATGAACAGGTTCAATAGAGATGAACAGGTTCAATAGAGATGAACAGGTTCAATAGAGATGAACAGGTTCAATAGAGATACAGCAGCGTAGAGGTCAAGCCTCTCTGGAGGCACTAGAAAGAGAGAGGTGATGTTGACATTTAGCAAATTGAGAGGAACTACTGGTCCGCACAGGGAGCCCAAGATAAAATGAGTGACAGGGAGCCCTCACAGAAGCCAGATAAGTGAGAAGGTGTCTGTTCAACGTCAGAATTGGGGACATTTTCTCCTTTCCCTCCTTTTATCCCCTCCTCACTGTATTTTAAGTGATACTGAGGGGAATATCAAGGGATATTCAGTTGAACGGAACTCACTTGACGAGTTAGATTTTTAGATTTTTACCAATAACTCCACAAGCTAGTTACCCTAAATCGATCATGTATTTTACATATAATCAGTATGCCACAATGTGCCCTATCTTCTCTCTTGTTGAAGGTTTCTGAAAGAGAATCTTCTCGCCTGGTTGCCCCTTGTAATCTGGACCAAGGTCTGCTGAGTTATGAAGCCACTCTGATTTATGTAGCTTCTCCTTATGAGCCAGCAGGCCCTGACAGATGCCTGGCAAGATGATGCATCAGAGGTGGTAGAGGCCTGATGGTAGGTACCTGATGCTAAATAGGATGGGTATACAGTACAGCATGACCATGGATGCTCCAGAGAATTAGTCACTTGGAATGACGCATCATTTTATACATCCCAATTGCATGGTGATTACACTTTGGTTTCTTTGAGATCCATTGGCCCAAGTGTTATGTTATTGGTACCAGGGAGTAACCAATTGTGTTGAATTCTTCGAGGTTAGTATCAGAAGTTGAATTAACACCTTGTACATTCCAGGTAATTAGCAGCTCAAACCGGGCTGTAACAAAACCTGTCACTTCTACTGTACAGTATGCTGTAACTGTCGAGCTGACAGGATGAGAGTTCAGCAGACTTCATGACAGTAGACAATAATGCATCATTTACTTGAGCGCATACCTCTAATGTTTTTCTAAACTGCTCTCAGCGGGAGATGCATTCGGTAGCAAGCCAAATGAATGATTCATGATTGGCTCGTTCGTCCACCCCTCCTCCTCCCTTAACTCTTCCCTTGGTCCTTGCTGTAAAACAGAATATGTTTCTATCAACTTACCTGGTAAAATAAGGGTAAATGAATACATTCACCTGCTGGGTAGATCAATAATGCATGTAATAATGCAATAATGCATGTACAGTAGTATAGAGACTAGGTTGTCAATGTTCATTGCTCACGCTGAGCATAAACCCTCCCATGCATTCACCTGCAGTCTTGTAGACAGAGAGGATATATGGTTGTTATTCAACGGGTCACAACAGTATGACCCTATCTATTAATCATGGTGTTTCAGTTTCTGATCCGTGTGTGGTTGTTACCTCTGGATTAAGATACTTGGGCCCGACATGTTTTCTTATTTTCAGGTTAAACTTCTCACAGGTTGTAAAGTAAAATACATCCCTGGTTTGTGTTGATGGGATACGGGCATCTCTTTTCTGCTTCGGTGTCGACGGATGCTTTTGTAAAAAGTCTTGTATTTTCTCTCCTTTTTCCTTTCTTTCTCTAGAAGTTCCATCATATATATTGCTTCGTCTCTTTCGGTGAAAGCATCGTTGTCTCGTTGAAATGTTGTCCAACAGAGACCAATTTCAGCAATATTGCTGGCTTTTCTTTCTCAGTTGACGCCACGTCAGAAAAACAACAGACCGCTCCGATGCTAATGGTAAGTAGTTTCAATTAGTCATTACTGAAAAACAGCTTGTTTGAAGGAAACACACACACACACACACACACACACACACACACACACACACGGCACACGCACACACAAACATCCATTCATTGTACTTTTAAAAGTTCCCCCTCCACTTAATCCACCACTCAGCACACTCTCTTCTCTTACCTCACAGTTCAAGCACCTCTTTCAGCCCACACAAACCAATCAAAAGACAATAGGCCTGCCCTTACTCAGCAGAAGAGTACATGCTGATCAGTCCAGAAGGATCTCCGCACCCCCTGTACGCATGTCTCTTACCCGTAGAGAGCTGACTCATGAATAGGACTCCTGAAACTCATGGATACAGCATGTGTGAACCGGTTGTCATGTTATGTTGCCATGGCAGATAATGATATGCAGTTGTTCTATCTAGATTCCAAATAATGCTGTCCCATCTCAGCGAGAGCTGTTATATCTTTATATTTTTTGTAACCCTTGACTGGATTATCAGGGTTTACTGTATCTCTATGAAATTGTCTTATTCGTCCTTTTGCTGAGCTTATCTAAACAACTGGGAATGAAAAAAATACAATATTAGTTCATAAAGGACCTAAGAGAAGTTATCCATTTCATCTTATATCGGTTTCCCCATGTGTATGAATCAATCCCATTTTTCACTGTCATCTTTTCCCCCTTACTCTGCTGTTACCGTGGCGTCCCGCCAGGCTCTCCTAAGAGCAAATTCCTCACCAGCCATTCCGTTTGTAATTATCAACGCCAGGGACACCCCTGATGATATATTGTCATTATTCTAGCAGGGGGATCAAATTTAAATCTGGATAATGGCTGTCATTTTCAGGTTCGGCGCAGAGAAACTTAGCATACAGATTGATTCTCAGCTGTCCGTTGGGTTGGGAGTTGGAGTCAATCAGGAAATGAAACAATGGTAGCTGTGGTGGTGCTGTGTGTGAGTGTGTGTGTGTGTGTGTGTGTGTGTGTGTGTGTGTGTGTGTGTGTGTGTGTGTGTGTGTGTGTGTGTGTGTGTGTGTGTGTGTGTGTGTGTGTGTGTGTGTGTGTGTGTGTGTGCGTGCGTGCGTGCGTGCGTGCGTGCGCGTGTGTTGTGAGTCATGTGTTCAGTGTAGTAGAAGGATCTCCTCTAGAAGAGAGGAGCCCTGAGTTTCTCAGATCCTGAGTCTCTTTCTCACTCTAATCCAGTCCCCACTGGACTCATTATTACAGAGATAGGATGGAAGAAATACTCTGAATGAACAGAGTAAAATAGGCTGTTACACACTGTACTTAAGCTCCCATTAGAGGCCACTGAGAGAGAAAAGGAGAAGGCTAATATTTAGTATAAAGAATAGACATTTTGTATATTTTCAACAATGCATACAGAGAAAAAGAACTGTCCAGTGTGTCTCCACTTGGGCCCTCAATTATAAAAATATAATGTAATGATTTAATAATCAGTCATTTTTATCACGTTCAAAGTCAAATCCAATAGGATTATGATAGGATCGTATCTAGACAAAGGCTTGTCAAAATGACAAGAATAACCGCACTATCACCGACAACAAAACATGTCAATAGGACGTTTCTGAATGAATCTCAGATGATAGATATTGGGTGCGACTATGATGCATGCCCTTCGTGACCTCAGCCCTGCTACCTCTGACTAAGCTGTCGTGGATGAGGGATGATATCCCTACATCGACACTGTACATATGCACATCCACAGCAGATTGTACACAGTGTTTACATCTGATGTCTCTGAGTCTGAGACGAGAGGAAACATCAACCTTATGGTGCTTGATCCCATAGCGAGTCAGAATGGTTTGGTCTGCGTCTCAAATGGCACCCTATTCCCTATATAGTGCACTACTTTTGACTAGGGCCCATAGGGTCTTCCTTCCTTCCTTCCTTCCTTCCTTCCTTCCTTCCTTCCTTCCTTCCTTCCTTCCTTCCTTCCTTCCTTCCTTCCTTCCTTCCTTCCTTCCTTCCTTCCTTCCTTCCTTCCTTCCTTCCTTCCTTCCTTCCTTCCTTCCTTCCTTCCTTCCTTCCTTCCTTCCTTCCTGTGTTGTGTGGTACGATAATTTATGCATTGCATTATGAGTGGGTACTTGTGCTGACACTAAACTGTCTGAGATGCCAATCTTTATTCGAAAGGAGAGTTGAGGATGGAGTTCCATTTTAGCTGTAGAATTAGAATTACTAGAACGTGAATGGTGGAATTCTAGTTCTGTGGTTTCAGTGTCAGCCAAGGTGACTACATGGGAGAGGTAAAGTAGTAGCAATTTATCCCTCACTTTGAATCGCATGGAGCTTCAGTTTTGTTTGCATTCAAGCCTTCATCTCAATGGGGATGCTGAAAAAAAGGGGAGACAAATTAGAGAGGTTTTAATGAGAATGCAGTCATCATCTCACCCACGCTGATTTGCAATGCCAACCCATATATACTCTGTTGTTGCCCTTTTCATGACTTCTTGGTGCACCAAATTCATCACTTTGGAACTAAGCAATTTAGGGGGCTACATAATATCACTGCATATTTTTCATTTCAATTTCCTCCGCCTTGTTTAATGATAAAAAAAACAAATAGTTTTATTTCTCACACTAAATTGACTGTTTCATTTGCAGGATTCTGGTTCTCTCTCCTCTCGCTCCTCTCCTCAGCTCATCTGTTGACAAATGATAATGTGCCTATGAAAATGTGTCATTTTCTATTTATAGAAAATGGCTGCCTGCCAGGCTAATAACTTCCGTCTGACATTTCTGAGAGAACCGAGATTGTCAATTTACTGCTCACAGAGCCGTACACTAGGCTGGCCCTCCTCTGTGTCTCATTGAGCATGCTGCTCGGCTCATTGTTATACTACGGACAGGGTGAAGAGAATCTGCAACTGAAGCCAATGCACTGTGCAGTGAAACCATAATCATAGAAATAGAATCTCTAGAGTGGCCTTTTAACCTACCACCATTGACTTGAATAGAGACTCCCATTCTAGTAATTTTATTTTTGTGCCCATTACCAGACAACGTTCTAAGAACACAGAGCATGATGCTAACAGTTCTCATTACCTACATAGAGAGCAGCCATTTTCTGACGAGGTGGCAAAGCAAAAGGAGGTCAATTGTTAGAAAAACTGCTTGGATTGTGGTCTGATAATCATGTTTTATGAATCGATAAACAAATATATCAGGCATACAATTAACACGTATCAGGCATACAATTAAACCACAACACAAATGTAGAAACATAAATGTTCACATCATGAACGTCATGCACATAGCAGTTGATAACAAAGCGAAACCAACACCTTGGAGCAATGGAGGAATTTTGTTAAAAAAACAACAACATAATCCTTGCTGACTTTGTTTTCCTCTATTTTTTTATTTTTTTATTTCACCTTTATTTAACCAGGTAGGCTAGTTGAGAACAAGTTCTCATTTGCAACTGCGACATGGCCAAGATAAAGCGTAGCAATTCGACACATAATACAACACCGAGTTACACATGGAATAAACAAAACATACAGTCAATAATACAGTAGAACAAAATAAAACAAAAAGTCTATATACACTGAGTGCAAATGAGGTTAAGGAAATATATAGGCCATGGAGGCAAAATAATTACAATATAGCAATTAAACACTGGAATGGTAGATCGGCAGAAGATGAATGTGCAGGTAGAGATACTGGGGTGCAAAGGAGCAAAATAAATAAATAAATACCGTATGGGAATGAGGTAGGTAGATAGATGGGCTGTTTACAGATAGGTTAAGTACAGGTGCAGTGATCTGTAAAATGCTCTGACAGCTGGTGCTTAAAGCTAGTGAGGGAGATGTGAGTCTCCAGCTTCAGAGATTTTTGCAATTCGTTCCAGTCATGGGCAGCAGAGAACTGGAAGGAAAGTCAACCAAAGGAGGAATTGGCTTTGGGGGTGAACCAGTGAGATATACCTGCTGGAGCGCGTGCTACGAGTGGGTGCTGCTATGGTGACCAGTGAGCTGAGATAAGGTGGGGCTTTACCTAGCAGAGACTTGTAGATAACCTGTAGCCAGTGGGTTTGGTGACGAGTATGAAGCGAGGGCCAACCAACGAGAGCGTACAGGTCGCAATGGTGGGTAGTGTATGGGGCTTTGGTGACAAAGCGGATGGCACTGTGATAGACTGCATCCAGTTTGTTGAGTAGAGTGTTGGAGGCTATTTTATAGATGACATCACCGAAGTCGAGGATCGGTAGGATGGTCAGTTTTACGAGGGTATGACAACAACAAACACTTTGCCTTCAAAAACAAAGACCCAATAGGCAAAAACTGGTTGAATCAATATTTTTTCTCTCGATTGGATTAGAAAAAAGGCAAAAATGTAAGGGAAATGCATTTTTTTTAATCCAACTTTTTTCCAAAATCAAATGCCATTCTTTAGTTGATTTCATGTTAAATTCAACGTTGACTCAATCAAGGCTAGATTAGGCTAGACAGACAATAAAACACATTGCTTTCTTATAATGACCAAAATCCCAAATGCCTACAGACAGTTCTTCACCTTCAAAGAGAAAGCTGCTTCATTTTGATGCTGATCAGCAATCACAGTTTGAGGCTGAGGCTATGTGAATGAGTCTCAAAAGTCAATCAATATTTGAGATCTGGAGTAAGAGGAAAAACCAGTGGTGCTTATCCCTCACTCCACTGCCTGATCATCTGCTCCTGTCCGGTTATGGATGGATGACTCCTTCGTTGGCATATGGAAACATGAGCATTTATCCACAGATTGATGATGATGATGAGGATGGATCTGGATCCGCCTGTGAAATGAGGAGCCTTGTGATGGGGAGAACCATTTCGGGTTTTTGATGTAGATAAAGTGACTGGATGATAGATCCAGATTGCCACAGCATGGTCTCTGAAACAGTAAGATTGATTAAGAAGAAAAGCAAGGAAATAGGAAAACAAGTTCTAAATTAAATATGGCAATTTGCTTTTGTACTACAGATATCAGTGGTTACTATTTCAGCTAACCTTTGTTATTGTGCTTTAAAGTTACAATAAATGACTGAATACCAGATTGGTCCTACAAGCCAATTCCCCTATATCTGACTGCATGATAGGCTTCAGTAGAGAAATTCCTTCTCAACACAGAAACAACAGTTGGGAAATTACACATTTTTTCCCTTTCTAAATGCATAAATGATTATGACGGTGTGTGATATCACCGCAGCACTAGTCATTTCAGTCATTTGCTACTTGGTCTGATTAAATGAACTCATTTCACGGTCCGCCGGGCAGTCTAAATCCCCAAATAAGGGAAAATTGTCACTTGCCCGGGCCCTCGGATGGACAGCCTGGCTGAGCTGAGAGATCAGGGAATTTACGAAAATGTGAAAATCATGCCCCCATAAAGAGCTGCCATGGCACAGTTTACATTAGTGCTGAAGATATTTCAATATCACCATGCCAGGGAGTTCAGACGCTGGAAAATAGATGGACTATGGGATCTCCTCACTCCCCAAACAAATTAGCACGGCAGTTCCTGTCAATGTTGCCAATCTACAAGGAAGATTGGCATAAGGGTATCTTCGTGAACTCATGCCCTCCTGGGTGAAAATATTTAACATTCAATCTATTGCATCGATTTTCCATGGTGAAGTCCACAGTCTGTCGGATCATAACTCAGACAACTTATCTACGTTTCAAGCAGACCACCATTGTCCTAGTGCCCAGGGAGGCGAAGGTAACCTGTCTAAGTGATTACCGCCCCGTAGCACTCACGTCGGTAGCCATGAAGTGCTTTGAAAGGCTGGTCATAGCTCACATCAACACCATCATCCCGGAAATGCTAGACATACTTCAATTCGCATACCGCCCAAACAGATCCACAGGTGACGTAATCTCGAACGCACTCTTTCCCACCTGGGCAAAAGGAACACCTATGTGAGAATGCTGTTCATTGACTGCAGCTCAGCGTTCAACACCATAGTGTCCACAAAGCTCATCAGTAAGCTAAGGACCTTGGGACTAAACACGTCTCTCTGCAACTGGATTCTGGACTTGCTGACGGGCCGCCCCCAGGTGGTAAGAGTAGGCAACAACACATCTGCCACGCTGATCCTCAACACTGAGGCCCTTCAGGGGTGTGTGATAGGCCCCTCCTGTATTACCTGTTCACCCACGACTGCATGGCCAAACACAACTCCAACACCATCATTAAGTATGCTGACGACACAACAGTGGTAGGCCTGATCACCGACAACGATGAAACAGCCTATAGGGAGGTCAGAGACCTGGCAGTGTGGTGCCAGGATAACTACCTCTCCCTCATTGTGAGCAAGACAAAGGAGCTGATCGTGGACTACAGGAAAAGGCCAAACAAGCCCCCATTAACATCGACTGGGCTGTAGTGGAGAGGCTCGAGAGTTTCAGGGTGGTTTGGCATGGGTTCCCAGGTTCTCGAGAAGTTCTACAGCTGCACCATTGGGAGCATCCTGACCGGTTGCATCATTGCCTGGTATGGCAACTGCTCGGCATCTGACTGTATAACGCTGCAGAGGGTGGTGTGTGTGGCCCAGTGCATCACTGGGGCCAAGTTTCCTGCCATCCAGGACCTATATACTGGGCAGTGTCAGAAGGCCTAAAAAATGATCAAGGACTCCAGTCACCCAAGTCATAGACTGTTCTACCGCACGGCAAGCGGTATTGGTGCGCCAAGTCTAGGAGTCAAGGGTCACTTCGCCCCTACCTACATGTAAAATTGCCTCGACTGGCTTGTGACCCCGCGCATTGACTCGGTGCCGGTACCCCTTGTGTAAAGCCTCGTTATTGATGTTTTATTGTGTTACTTTTGTATTTATTTATTTTTTAACTTGGTTTATCTGGTAAATATTTCCTTAACTCTATTTCTTGAACTGCATTGTTGGTTAAGGGCTTGTAAGTAAGCGTTTCACGGTAAGTTCTACACATGTTGTATTCTGCGCCTGTGACAAATACAATTTCATTTGATTTGATTGTACAATTGTATTTTCTTGTGAACTATTTTCAATGAGAATGTGTTTGCCTTGCAGACTGCGTTGGTCTGGAAGAGGAGTTATCTAGCAGGTAGCTACGTCACTTGACTTCTACTGGTGTTAGAAGATGTGCTGTCTACTAAGCTGTGCTCGTCAACATGCTCACATCCATTACATCTTACACTGTTGACTTGTGTCTGTGTGCCTGCGATGTATGCATGTGTCTGTGTGCGTTTCCAGTAGTTGTTGCTGTTGGGTGAGATATGGATGAGAGGAAGAGAGGACTACAGTCCCCATAGGGGACAGGGTGCTACAACAGGCGCTGTGGACAGCAGAGAACTGAAAAGACAAGGCACCATGTTGATTAGTCACTTTCAATAATGCTCAACCATTCATTCTCACTCACCATCCACGACAACCAGAATACCCAGTAGGGAAAAATGAACTCACACAAAACCAAAACAGAACTTTATGTGAAATTGTCCAACAGTTGACATAAAAGGAATACTCAAATGTCTTGCAAAACATCACAGTAATGTCGGTCACGCCGGCAAACACCAAAGCATTGCTTTTATTTGATCTAATAACTGGACAGTCAGAGAGTGTAAAGGAAAGTGTCAGAGGGAAGAAATGGAGGAGAAATTTCACTGAAAAGAGAGGGAAAAGAGGAAAGCCTGGGATTTCAGTTCAAGGTGTCAGCTACCTCCAGGGGCTGCTGTTGCTTCAGCTTGTATAGTATATCACATGTTGAGTTACCAGCTGAAAATATCCCTTATTAAAACACCTCTTATTTGAGTGAACAGCACGTGAGTCACGCTTCTCGCTGAGACATATTGACATATTGAAAACATCTGGATATGAGAATAGATAGAATAAGGATAAACTGGAAATAAACCCAGTACAGAGTTACATTATGCCTGGAGGCATCCAATCAGCCAATAGCTGACAGGAAGGGTGACAGCCATGAGCGAGGTGGGAGGTGGGTGGGAAGTCGCGAAGAGGGTGAGGGACATTAGCACTTAACGGAGTGGGTGGGAAGTCGTGATGAGGGTGAAGGACATTAGCACTTAACGGAGTGGGTGGGAAGTCGTGATGAGGGTGAGGGACATTAGCACTTAACGGAGTGGGTGGGAAGTCGTGATGAGGGTGAGGGACATTAGCACTTAACGGAGTGGGTGGGAAGTCGTGATGAGGGTGAGGGACATTAGCACTTAACGGAGTGGGTGGGAAGTCGTGATGAGGGTGAGGGACATTAGCACTTAACGGAGTGGGTGGGAAGTCGTGATGAGGGTGAGGGACATTAGCACTTAACGGAGTGGGTGGGAAGTCGTGATGAGGGTGAGGGACATTAGCACTTAACGGAGTGGGTGGGAAGTCGTGATGAGGGTGAGGGACATTAGCACTTAACGGAGTGGGTGGGAAGTCGTGATGAGGGTGAGGGACATTAGCACTTAACGGAGTGGGTGGGATGAGGGTGAGGGACGCACTTAACGGAGTGGGTGGGAAGGGTGAGGGTGAGGGACATTAGCACTTAACGGAGTGGGTGGGAAGTCGTGCTGAGGGTGAGGGACATTAGCACTTAACGGAGTGGGTGGGAAGTCGTGATGAGGGTGAGGGACATTAGCACTTAACGGAGTGGGTGGGAAGTCGTGATGAGGGTGAGGGACATTATCAGAACATTGTCCACGGGCGACAACATTGCAGACGGCTGCCTGTTTTTAGACAAATAATCAATTTACGTAAAGATAGTGTTGCATTCACAACAAAAAATGATCTTAACCCTCCTGTTGTGTTCCGGTTGAATTGGACCGATTTACAAGTTCTCTCTGAAAAATGTAGTTCATTTAATCTGATTCATAAGGTTCCCTGACATTGTCCACACAGGGCATCGGAACACAGAAAATACATTTTGACGATGTTCATTAAATGTTTGTACACCTGTGGTTTCCCGGGCACACTTCCTCTCCCAGACCCCCACATGCATGTGTGTTCACACACACACACACACACACACACACACACACACACACACACACACACACACACACACACACACACACACACACACACACACACACACACACACACACACACACACACTGCACACACACACCTCAATCCCCTTCTTGGCTTCCATGTCAACCCCCACGGAAACTTTCCCTAATAGAATCTTTCTCCCACTGGAACCACACCTGTTGGCATTCTCACAAACAAACATGTTTCAATATTATATAGAACTTGTCTCGCAGCTCTGGTATATAAAGCTTTTTTGAGGCCTTGCTCCAAATTCTTTCTGTGGTAGCACAATGACCAAACGATATACTGTATGTGAGGCTCTTGATCATATCTTTGATCATGACACTGATGAGGAGAGAGTCCTTGTTAAACTTTGACACTAAGTAGTCTGTGATAAATAGCACAACATATTTCATCCGAGTATTTAAAGTCAAAATAATCCATACATTATGCTTTTTTTACTCAAAAACAAGTTGTTTTGAGGCCTACATGCCATAAATAGCAAATAGAAGTTCAAACCTTGTAATGTTCACAAGAACCTAAGTTGATAAAAAGATATAACACAACATTCGGTGATAATATATGTATTATTATGGATTTATAATTAGCTACAATGGGGTGGTCATTTTAGACCGGGAACACAGAATTAATTAACATGAAACAAACACAACAGGAGGGTTAATCAAATCAATTGTTATTTGGCACATGCTTCGTAAACAACAGTTGTAGACATAGTGAAATGCGTACTTATGGGTCCCTTTCCAACAATGCAGAGTTAAAGATAAAGATGGGAGAATTTTTTTTTGCAGCAGGCGTAGAAATATTTTTGGAGTCTGTCCATGGACTCTACCACGATAACGGATTTTCCTGAATGAATCATGGATAATGTTGTGTGAGAAAGTCACAGAAGCAGAAATATCATACCCCCTCCAAAAATGCTAACTTCCCCTGTTAATGTAATGGTGAGAGGCTAACATGTCTTAGGGGTACGATATTTGTGTCTAACTTTCTCATCATTATTCACGATACATTCAGGACTATCCATAATCATAGTAGCATCCACATGAATGTAGTGTTTAAAAACATATTATATTCTTATTTGCAATAAAATTTACTCCAAAATGGCAAACATTATTTACCATTCATTTCTATTGGGCACAAGATATTGTGAAACACAACCAAAACAAACAGCAAATGCATCCAACAAGTTTGTAGAGTCACAAGCTTGATGTAATGATTGCGTGCTAGGAATATGTGTAATGGCTGTTGGTAGAAGGTGAGGACCAAAGCGCAGTGTGGTACGTGTTCATGTTTGTTTATTGACACTGAACACTAAATACAAAAATAACAAAGGGAATAACCAAAACAGTCCTGAACAGTGAAAAACACTAAAAAAAAGGGTTAGGGTTACCTAAGTCTGGTTCTCAATCAGAGACAACGATAGACAGTTGCCTCTGATTGAGAACCACACCCGGCCAAACAACAAAGAAATACAAAACATAGAAAATGAACATAGAATGCCCATCCTCGTCACACTCTGGCCTAACCAAAATAGAGAATAAAAGCCTCTCTATGGCCAGGGCGTGACAATATGGGACCGAATACTACACCTTTGACTACTTTAATACACATAGAAGTGAATTTGTCCCAATACTTTTGGTCCCTTAAAATGGGGGAACTTTGTACAAAAAGTGCTGTAACGGTTCACCCGATATAGATGATAATGCCCTCAAATTAAAGCTGACAGTCTGCACTTTAACCTCATACTGTAGTATTTGTACCATTTCAAATCCAAAGTGCTGGAGTACAGAGCCCAAACAACAAAAGATGTGTCACTGTCCCAATACTTTTGGCCCACTGTATAATAGGCTGGCTATTAGAGAATTAATTAAGTCATTGAGATGAAATAAACAACATTTCTGACAGGGACTGAAAAATAAAATGGCATAATATTGAATAAATAATTATGTATTTATTCATTTATTTTTCCTTTCCAAGAAAAACGTTCAACAATATATTCACTGTGCTCCACTTTGCACACAACTGCTCACAACCAATTTGAGAGGATGACGCCTTTTAAAGCTGGGTGAATGGCAATCTGGAATGGATTTGATCTGTAATCATATTCAACATCCTCATCTAACATCCTTATTGAATTTCCAACAGAGGCAGGCATATATTCTTGTTCTTTTTTTAAAATCAGGGACATCATTTGTTGAAGCACCAAACATGGCCTTGCCTCGCCTTAATGCACTACTGTTAAAGGACACAAGACCGGGGCTTGAAGGAACAGCACTTTTCTAAGACACCTTTGTAAACAAAGTGTTATCCTCTCCTCTGCATTACCTGGATAACACAGTATAGTGTGTGAGCATTCTTCACTGGGATAGCAGAAACCCCCGCAGCCCCCGCAAGCTCTGGGGGCCCATGCGCCCGTCATCTCACACCTAAAGTGCCTTCATTATTGTGGAATCACTACAATGTTGTTGATCCATCCTCAGTTTTCTCCCATCACGGCCATTGAACTCTGTAGCTGTTTTAAAATCACCAATGGCCTCATGGTGACATCGCTAAACAGTTTCTTTCCTGTCCTGCAGCTCAGTTCAGAAGGATGACTGTATCTTTGATGAGTCTGGGTGGTTTAATACATCATGCAAAATTATTCACTTATACAGAGTTTATTTCCAGTTTATCCTTATTCTATATATTCTCATATCTAAATCTCTGAACATGTTTCAATGTGTCAGTATGTCTGAGCGAGAAGTGTGATTAATGTGCTGTTCACTCAGATATGAGGTGCTTTAATAAGGGTATTTTTAGCAGGTAAGTCAGTTGAAACAACACCACAGATATACTGTACAAGTTGAAGCAACAGCAGCCCCTGGAGATAGCTGACACCTTGAACTCAAACTTGGCAGAGAGATTAGAGGAGGTTGGATGAAGAGTAGAGTGCGACAGAGGACGAGACAGAGCCCCATCCCAGTAGTGATAAGACTGCAGAAGAGAGGAAAAGAGAGCCACAGCTCCATCCCGATCCACTCCCTCTCACCCTCCTCTCTCTGTTGTGATGGGTGAGACTGATGGTGAGGAGGGAAACTGGATCAGCACAGCAGCAAGGCTGGGTTATCCTCCCCAAAGCCTCATGGGCTACAAACTTATTAGAAGGTCCCCGTTATTACCAGAGGGGTACACACACACACACACACACACACACACACACACACACACACACACACACACACACACACACACACACACACACACACACACACACACACACACACACACACACACATACACACATACACACACACACACACACACGCGGCTTATAATAGAGCATTATTTACTCTAGCCTATATTATGGCTTGAATTGAGTTTCCCTTCACCTGTCATTTGTTGATTTGAGTTTCCCTTTCCCTATCGTCAGCTGTTTTGTGAATCTGGCATCATTATGGAAGCCCATTTAGGAACATATTTCCATGGAAATGCATAACTGTAACACTCTCTCCAGTTACAGAAGGACATCTATTAGTCTTAATGAGGAATCTGGCTAGAGTGTAATGGCTGAGGCACATCTGAATGGGATAAATCATTGGCAGCGATTACAGCTTTGAGTCTTTCTGGGTAAGTCTCTAAGAGCTTTACATATCTGGATTGTACAATATTTGCCCATTATTATTTTTTAAATTCTTCAAATTCTGTCAAGTTGGTTGTTGATCCTTGCTAGAAAGACAGTACATTTTCAAGATTTGCCATAGAATTTGCAATGTCAATTTGAGTTAAACTGTAACTTGGTGTAACAGCGTTCTTCGTTTGTTGAAAGAGAGTCGGACCGAAATGCAGCGTGGTGGTTACTCATGTCTTTAATGTAGAAGATAGCGATACATGAAATAACATAAATAAATACAAAATAACAAACAGAACGTGAAAACTAATTACAGCCTATCTGGTGAATACTACACAGAGACAGGAACAATCACCCACGAAATACAAAGTGAAACCCAGGCTACCTAAATACGTTTCCCAATCAGAGACAACGAGAATCACCTGACTCTGATTGAGAACCGCCTTAGGCAGCCAAGCCTATGCAACACCCCTACTCAGCCGCAATCCCAATAACTACAAAACCTCAATACGAAATACAACAACATAAACCCATGTCACACCCTGGCCTGACCAACTAATTAACGAAAACACAAAATACTAAGACCAAGGCGTGACAGAACCCCCCCCTAAGGTGCGGACTCCCGGACGCACCTCAAAACCATAGGGATGGTCCGGGTGGGCATCTGTCCATGGTGGCGGTTCCGGCTCGGGACGTGGACCCCACTCCATAAATGTCATAGTTCCTCCCCTTCGCGTCCTGGGATAATCCACCCTCGCCGCCGACCATGGCCTAATAGTCCTCACCCAGAACCTCACTGAACTGAGGAGCAGCTCGGGACCGAGGGGCAGCTCGGGACCGAGGGGCAGCTCGGGACCGAGGGGCAGCTCGGGACCGAGGGGCAGCCCGGGACCGAGGGGCAGCCCGGGACCGAGGGGCAGCCCGGGACCGAGGGGCAGCCCGGAACCGAGGGGCAGCCCGGAACCGAGGGGCAGCCCGGAACCGAGAGGAAGCCCATTACTGAGATGAAGCTCAGGCAGGTAGTAGGCTCCGGTAGATCCTGGCTGGCTGGAGGATCTGGAAGATTCTGGTTGACTGGCAGATCTGGAAGAGTCTGGCTGACTGGCAGATCTGGAAGAGTCTGGCAGACTGGCAGATCTGGAAGAGTCTGGCTGACTGACGGCTCTGGCTGCTTCATGCTGACTGGTGGCTCTGCCTGCTCCATGCAGATTGACAGCTCTGGCGGCTTCTTGCAGACTGACAGCTCTGGCTGCTCCATGCAGACTAACAGCTCTGGCAGCTCCTTGCAGACTGGCAGCTCCTTGCAGACTGGCAGCTCCATGCAGACTGGCAGCTCCATGCAGACTTGCAGCTCCATGCAGAATGGCAGCTCCATGCAGACTGGCTGCTCCATGCAGACTGGCAGCTCTGGCTGCTCCATGCAGACTGGCAGCTCTAGCTGCTCCATGCAGACTGGCAGCTCCATGCAGACTGGCAGCACTGGCTGCTCCATGCAGACTGGCAGCTCTGGCTGCTCCATGCAGACTGGCAGCTCTGGCTGCTCCATGCAGACTGGCAGCTCTGGCTGCTCCATGCAGACTGGCAGCTCTGGCTGCTCCATGCAGACTGGCAGCTCGGGCTGCGCTAAACGGGCAGGAGACTCCGGCAACGCTGTAGAGGCGGAAGGCTCCGGCAGCGCTAAACAGGCGGGAGACTCCAGCAGCGCTGTAGAGGAGGAAGGCTTCAACAGGAGAGGCGCAGGAGAGGCGAGGCGCACTGTAGGCCTTATGCGTGGTGCTGGCACTGGTGGTACTGGGCCGAGGACACGCACAGGAAGCCTGGTGCGGGGAGCTGCCACCGGAGGGCTGGTGTGTGGAGGTGGCACAGGATGGGTTAGACCGTGAAGGCGCACTGGAGATCTTGAGAGCAGTGTTGGCACAGGACATGCAAGGCTAGGGATGTGCACAGGAGGCCTGGTGCGTGAGGCTGGCACCAACTTCACCAGCCGACTAACACGCACCTCAGGACGAGTATGGAGCACTGACCCAGGTGCCATTAAATCCCTGACACGTTCCGTCGGGCGAATTCCATGCAAAAAGCACCAACACAGCAACTCCCTCATTTCTCTCTCCTCCAATTTCCCCATTAACTCCTTCACAGTCTCTGCTTCGCTCACCTCCAACACCGGTTCTGGTCTCCTCCTTGCTTCTCACGATAAACAGGGAGAGTGAGCTCAGGTCTGACTCCTGACTCTGCCACACTCTCCCTGAGCCCCCCCCAATAAATTTTTGGGGCTGACTCTCGGGCTTCCATCCGCGTCGCCACGCTGCCTCCTCATACCGGCGCCTCTCAGCTCTCGCCGCCTCCAGTTCTTCTTTGGGGCGGCGATATTCTCCAGGCTGATTCTAGGGTCCTTCTCCGAACAATTTCTCCTCCCAATTCCAGAAGTCCTGTGATCGCTGTTGCTGCCTTTGTTGCTTCTCCTGTGGCTCCTGCCCGTTGACACGCTGCTCGGTCCGTGTGTGGTGGGTGATTCTGTAATGGCGTTCTTCGTTTGTTGAAAGAGAGTCGGACCGAAATGCAGCGTGGTGGTTACTCATGTCTTTAATGTAGAAGATAGCGATACATGAAATAACTTAAATAAATACAAAACAACAAACAGAACGAGAAAACTAATTACAGCCTATCTGGTGAACACTACACAGAGACAGGAACAATCACCCACGAAATACAAAGTGAAACCCAGGCTACCTAAATATGGTTCCCAATCAGAGACAACGAGAATCACCTGACTCTGATTGAGAACCGCCTTAGGCAGCCAAGCCTATGCAACACCCCTACTCACCCGCAATCCCAATAACTACAAAACCCCAATACGAAATACAACAACATAAACCCATGTCACACCCTGGCCTGACCAACTAATTAACGAAAACACAAAATACTTAGACCAAGGCATGACACTTGGCCACTCAGGAACATTCAATGTCATCTTGGTAAGCAACTCCAGTGCATATTTGGCCATGTGTTTTAGGTTATTGTCCTGCTGAAAGATGAATTAATCTCCCAGTGTCTGTTGGAAAGAAGATGGATCCAGGTTTATCTCTAGAATTTTGCTTCTTGCTGAGACATATTGACATATTGAAAACATCTGGATATGAGAATATATAGAATAAGGATAAACTGGAAATAAACCAAGTACAGAGTTTCATTATGCCTGGAGGCGTCCAATCAGCCAATAGCTGACAGGAAGGGTGACAGCCATGAGCGATATCACTCACATTTTCTTCCGTCAACGGAAGGATCATTATCATCCTAAAGGAGTGGGTGGGAAGTTGTGATGAGGGTGAGGGACATTATCAGAACATTGTCCACGGGCGACAACATTGCAGACAGCTGCCAGTCTGAGGCCCCAAATCAGGGAAAATGCATGTTTTTAGACAAATAATCAATTTACGTAAAAATAGTGTTGCATTCACAACAAAAAATGATCTTAACCCTCCTGCTGTGTTCCGGTCGAATTGGACCGATTTACAAGTTCTCTCTGAAAAATGTAGTTCATTTAATCTGATTCATAAGGTTCCCTGACTTTGTCCACACAGGGCATCGGAACACAGAAAATACATTTTGATGATGTTCATTAAATGTTTGTACACCTGTGGTTTCCCAGTCAAAAATGACCGGTCAATAGAAATGAATTGGTGAGACCACAAATAGTGTATTGAGCTCAGACGCATTCTCATTCATCAGATGGGCACACTTCCTCTCCCAGACCCCCACATGCATGTGTGTTTAAACACACACGCACACGCACCGCACACACACCTCACTCCCCTTCTTGGCTTCCATGGCAACCCCCACGGAAACTTTCCCTAATAGAATCTTTCTCCCACGGGAACCACACCTGTTGGCATTCTCACAAACAATCGCAATATGTTTCAATAATATATAGAACTTGTCTCGCAGCTCTGGTATATAAAGCTTTTTTGAGGCCTTGCTCCAAATTCTTTCTGTGGTAGCACAATGACCAAACGATATACTGTATGTGAGGCTCTTGATCATATCTTTGATCATGACACTGATGAGGAGAGAGTCCTTGTTAAACTTTGACACTAAGTTGTCTGTGTGTAACGGGTTTCTTCCATCTCCTCCTCTGACGAAGAGGTGGAACAAGGATCGGACCAAAATGCAGCGTGGTTCGTTAGATACATCTTTCATGATGAAGAACACGAACAATACAAAAACAACAAACGTCGAAAACCGAAACAGCCCTGACTGGTGCAACAAACACAGAGACAGGAACAATCACCCACAAACACACAGTGAAACCCAGGCTACCTAAATATGGTTCCCAATCAGAGACAACGATAATCACCTGACTGATTGAGAACAGCCTCAGGCAGCCACAGACCAATCTATACACCCCACACAACCCCAAGACGAAACACACTTCAAATAAACCCATGTCACACCCTGGCCTGACCCAATAAATGAAGATAACATAATAAATATAGACCAGGGCGTGACACTGTGATAAATAGCACAACCTATTTCATCCGAGTATTTAAAGTCAAAATAATCCATACATTATGCTTTTTTTTACTCAAAAACAAGTTGTTTAGAGGCCTACATGCCATAAATAGCAAATAGAAGTTCAAACCTTGTAATGTTCACAAGAACCTAAGTTGATAAAAAGATATAACACAACATTCGGTGATAATATATGTATTATTATGGATTTATAATTAGCTACAATGGGGTGGTCATTTTAGACCGGGAACACATAATTAATTAACATGAAACAAACACAACAGGAGGGTTAATCGAATCAATTGTTATTTGGCACATGCTTCGTAAACAACAGTTGTAGACATACAGTGAAATGCGTACTTATGGGTCCCTTTCCAACAATGCAGAGTTAAAGATAAAGATGGGAGAATTTTTTTTTGCAGCAGGCGTAGAAATATTTTTGGAGTCTGTCCATGGACTCTACCACGATAACGGATTTTCCTGAATGAATCATGGATAATGTTGAGTGAGAAAGTCACAGAAGCAGAAATATCATACCCCCTCCAAAAATGCTAACTTCCCCTGTTAATGTAATGGTGAGAGGCTAGCATGTCTTAGGGGTACGATATTTGTGTCTAACTTTCTCATCATTATTCACGATTCATTCAGGACTATCCATCATCATAGTAGCATCCACATGAATGTAGTGTTTAAAGACATATTATATTCTTATTTACAATAACATTTACTCCAAAATGACAAACATTATTTACCATTCATTTCTATTGGGCACAAGATATTGTGAAACACAACCAAAACAAACAGCAAATGCATCCAACAAGTTTGTAGAGTCACAAACTTGATGTAATGATTGCGTGCTAGGAATATGTGTAATGGCTGTTGGTAGAAGGTGAGGACCAAAGCGCAGCGTGGTACGTGTTCATGTTTGTTTATTGACACTGAACACTAAATACAAAAGTAACAAAGGGAATAACCAAAACAGTCCTGAACGGTGAAAAACACTAAACAGAAGTCAACTACCCACAAAACCCATGTGGGAAAAAGCTACCTAAGTATGGTTCTCAATCAGAGACAACGATAGACAGTTGCCTCTGATTGAGAAACACACCCGGCCAAACAACAAAGAAATACAAAACATAGAAAATGAACATAGGATGCCCACCCTAGTCACACCCTGGCCTAACCAAAATAGAGAATAAAAGCCTCTCTATGGCCAGGGCGTGACAATATGGGACCGAATACTACACCTTTGACTACTTTAATACACATAGAAGTGAATTTGTCCCAATACTTTTGGTCCCTTAAAATGGGAGGACTTTGTACAAAAAGTGCTGTAACGGTTCACCCGATATAGATGATAATGCCCTTTATTTTTCCTTTCCAAGAAAAACGTTCAACAATATATTCACTGTGCTCTACTTTGCACACAACTGCTCACAACCAATTTGAGAGGATGATGCCTTTTAAAGCTGGGTGAATGGCAATCTGGAGTGGATTTGTTCTGTAATCATATTCAACATCCTCATCCAACATCCTTATTGAATTTCCAACAGGCATATCTTCTTGTTCTTTAAAAAAAATCAGGGACATCATTTGTTGAAGCACCAGACATGGCCTTGCCTCGCCTTAACGCACTACTGTTAAAGGACACAAGACTGGGGCTTGAAGGAACAGCACTTTTCTAAGACACTTTTGTAAACAAAGTGTTATCCTCTCCTCTGCATTACCTGGAAAACACAGTATAGTGTGTGAGCATTCTTCACTGGGATAGCAGAAACCCCCGCAGCCCCCGCAAGCTCTGGGGGCCCATGCGCCCGTCATCTCACACCTAAAGTGCCTTCATTATTGTGGAATCACTACAATGTTGTTGATCCATCCTCAGTTTTCTCCCATCACGGCCATTGAACTCTGTAGCTGTTTTAAAATCACCAATGGCCTCATGGTGACATCGCTAAACAGTTTCTTTCCTGTCCTGCAACTCAGTTCAGAAGGATGACTGTATCTTTGATGAGTCTGGGTGGTTTAATACATCATGCAAAATTATTCACTTATACGGAGTTTATTTCCAGTTTATCCTTATTCTATATATTCTCATATCTAAATCTCTGAACATGTTTCAATGTGTCAGTATGTCTGAGCGAGAAGTGTGATTAATGTGCTGTTCACTCAGATATGAGGTGCTTTAATAAGGGTATTTTTAGCAGGTAAGTCAGTTGAAACAACATCACAGATATACTGTACAAGTTGAAGCAACAGCAGCCCCTGGAGATAGCTGACACCTTGAACTCAAACTTGGCAGAGAGATTAGAGGAGGTTGGATGAAGAGTAGAGTGCGACAGAGGACGAGACAGAGCCCCATCCCAGTAGTGATAAGACTGCAGAAGAGAGGAAAAGAGAGCCACAGCTCCATCCCTATCCACTCCCTCTCACTCTCCTCTCTCTGTTGTGATGGGTGAGACTGATGGTGAGGAGGGAAACTGGATCAGCACAGCAGCAAGGCTGGGTTATCCTCCCCAAAGCCTCATGGGCTACGAACTTATTAGAAGGTCCCCGTTATTACCAGAGGGGTACACACACACACACACACACACACACACACACACACACACACACACACACACACACACACACACACACACACACACACACACACACACACACACACACACACACACACACACACACACACACACACACACACACACACACACACACTCCATTAACGAGCAGTTTATAATAGAGCATTATTTACTCTAGCCTATATTATGGCTTGAATTGAGTTTCCGTTCACCTGTCATTTGTTGATTTGAGTTTCCCTTTCCCTATCGTCAGCTGTTTTGTGAATCTGGCATCATTATGGAAGCCCATTTAGGAACATATTTCCATGGAAATGCATAACTGTAACACTCTCTCCAGTTACAGAAGGACATCTATTAGTCTTAATGAGGAATCTGGCTAGAGTGTAATGGCTGATGCACATCTGAATGGGATAAATCATTGGCAGCGATTACAGCTTTGAGTCTTTCTGGGTAAGTCTCTAAGAGCTTTACATATCTGGATTGTACAATATTTGCCCATTATTCTTTTTTAAATTCTTCAAATTCTGTCAAGTTGGTTGTTGATCCTTGCTAGAAACACAGTACATGTTCAAGTTTTGCCATAGAATTTGCAATGCCAATTTAAGTCAAACTGTAACTAGGCCACTCAGGAACATTCAATGTCATCTTGGTAAGCAACTCCAGTGTATATTTGGCTTTGTGTTTTAGGTTATTGTCCTGCTGAAAGATTAAATCATCTCCCAGTGTCTGTTGGAAAGAATACTTAACCAGGTTATCTCTATAATTTTGCCTGTGCTTAGCCCTATTCCCTTTCTTTTTATACTAAAAAACTCCCTCGTCCTTGCTGATGACAAGCATACCCATAACAAGATGCAGCCACCTGCTTGAAAATATGAACAGTGGTCGTGTTGTGTTGCATTTGCCCCAAACAAAACACTTTGTAATCAGGACAAAAAGTGAATTTCTTGGCCAACTTTTTGCAGTATTACTTAAATGAATGTTTCGGAATAGTTTTATTCTGTACAGGCTTCTGTCTTTTCACGTCCTTCTTTTAGTGTTGTGGAGTAATTACAATGTTGTTGAACCTTCCTAATTTTTCTCATATAACAACCACTAGGCCACTAGGTTGCAAGATCGAATCCCAGAGCTGACAAGGTAAAAATCTGTCGTTCTTCCCCTGAACAAGGCAGTTAACCCACTGTTCCTAGGCCGTCATTGAAAATAAGAATTTGTTCTTAACTGACTTGCCTAGCTAAATGAAGGTAAAAAGTAAACTTTCAAAATTACCATTGGCCTCATGCTGAAATTCATCCTCTCCGGCAACTGAGTTTGGAAGGATGCATGTGTCTTTGTAGTGACTTGGTGTATCGATACATCATCCAAAGCCTATTTAATAACTTCACCATGCTCGAAGGGATATTCAGCATCTGCTTTATTATTTTTTTCTTTACACATCTTCCAATCGGTGCCGTTCTTTACAAGACATCGAAAAACCTCCCTGGTCTTTGTGGTTGAATCTGTTCTTGAAATTCACTACTGAATTGATAATTGTATGTGTGGGGTACAGAAATGGGGTGATCATGTTAACCACTATTATTGAACGCAGAATGAGTCCATGCAACTTATTATGTGATTTGTTAAGTACATTTCTACTCATAAATTTATTTAGGCTTACCTTAACAAAGAGGTTGAATACTTATTGACTCAAGACATTTCAGCTTTTCATGTTTTGGAAATGTCAAAAATGTAGACAAACAAAATTCCACTTTGACATTATGGGATCAGTGGCGTGAAATCAATTTAATCAACTTTAAATCCAGGCTGTAATACAACAAAATGTGGAAAGTCAAGGGGTGTGAATACTTTCTGAAGGCACTGTATTTCAAAGTTGATCTGTTTTGAAGTAGAAATCATTCTGACAGTAACCCTCCTTTTTAATTGCCACATGTAGCAAGCAAAGTGTTTGTGTTGTCCAATGTACATGGGTAGTAGGTGACTCAGGCAGACAATATAGTTGTCATGTATCTAATTAGCCTATTTCTCATCTGCGTTGGCGGCCACCTGCCTCGGCCTCTTCACCTAATTGGCTACCGAGTTTTAAAAAGCAACGTGAAATCAGGTCGTACAGGAGAGCGAGTGCGTCGCTCAAGACGGGAAAACAAAACGGCAAGACCAAGTGGTCAATAAGAATGCTGCAAAAAAAAACTTTATCGGAAGAAGCTTGTGCCACATTACCGAAGATAACCACATCAGCTAAACTACCACCTCGTCCTCGACTGACGAAACACCATCACAGGTGGAAGCTATAGGCCTACTTATGCAGCAGCCAGCACTAGCAGTCCAGACAGAGGCCTCACTTCCCAGGCCCAGCAATGACAGTGGCCTTGTTCCTCCTTTTCTTACTCCCAATCAAGAATAGTGACAGTTCCTCTAGTCTAGTGAGAGTCCCGGTCCTCCTCTCCCAGAGACCTAGCCGCGCTCACTAGAGAAACCCCCCTTCTGTGAACACTGGTAAGCCTACAAGTGATGAGAAGGATAGCCCTGACAGCGTGGAATCTGAGTTTCAATG
Source organism: Oncorhynchus masou masou (assembly GCF_036934945.1). Lineage (NCBI taxonomy): Eukaryota > Metazoa > Chordata > Actinopteri > Salmoniformes > Salmonidae > Oncorhynchus > Oncorhynchus masou. The sequence goes on along the minus strand of NC_088217.1, from coordinate 70,496,518 downwards.
TGTAATATTGTATCATTTGGCATTAGTAGACTGGTTTTACGCATCAGAAACGTTCTACAGTCCCAGTCGATATTAGATAGAACGTCACGGCCCCGCCCGCCTGTGTGGAAAACAACCTGTGGTTACCCCATTGGCTCACAGCAAATACTTCACCTTTTTCAAATGCAATTATCTGGTGCTCTGCTTGTTTTAGTCGATTACAAAACTGCATTTAAGAAAAGTACAACATGTCTAAAGATTTCCCTGACCCGGAACATTAAGCTAGCCAAGACCAACAACACAAACAATCCGACTATACAGCTGCAAGTGGTGAATGGAGTTACAGACTATACTTAACAAGTTACATGGTTTACCTGTGATGAAATGTTTTCCATACACATAGCTACTTGTAGCCGACTTGGACAACTTGTCCCCACATTTCCCACTCTACCACGCCACATAGCATGTAGCCACAGGGCTCTTCTCACAGTCCCTATTTCCCTATGTGTGCTCATTGCCAACCGTAGGTCCGGATTTTTGTCCTGGTTACATTGTACAATGTACAACACAGCAACTTTTTGGTATATTTTGTTATTTATCTATAACAAAAAAATATACTACGACGTTGTCTCTTTTACAATGGGGGCCAATAGGAAATAATATCCCCCCCCCCAATTTGTGTGCATGGTCGAGGGGAGTTCCTTATTATTACGTGAATATTGACTCGGCGTATCCAAGCTTTGGGAGAGTGCGAGGATGGCTAAGGGAGGCTATAGGCCTACAGGACAATTGTATTTTAATAACATATGCCACTTAGCAGACACTTTTATCCACTTTTACCATGCATGCATACATTTTATGTATTGGTGGGCCTGGAAATTCATTACTAATTCGTTTGCTGTTGCATCGAAAGTTCATTTTACAAACAGCAGCGTTTGAATTTACCACTTGAATTACCAAACAAGTAAATACATGTTTTGCCACCAGCCAGCATTCTTAATAGCAGCATTGTGACACCGTAGGTCTATGGCTTCATGAAACATAAACGTTAGGCTTAGCTTGAGAAAATGACGACCAAATAAAAATAAACCACGAATCCATTAAAGCAAAGCTATTTAGTCCAACGGTTGCATCCCAAAAAGACACCCTATTCCACAGAAAGAACAGTACGTTGGACCAGGATCCAGTCCACAGACCAGGGCTGTGGTCAACACTAGTGTTCTATATAGAGAGTAGGGTTCCGTTTGGGATACACTTAATGATTTATCCCATTCAGATGTGCATCAGCCATTACACTCTAGCCAGACTCCTCGTTAAGACGAATAGATGTCCTTCTGTAACCGGAGAGAGTGTTACAGTTACGCATTTGCATGGAAACATGTTCCTAAATGGGCTTCCATAATAATGCCAGATTCACAAAACAGCTGACGATAGGGAAAGGGAAACTCAATTCAATCACATAATATAGGCTAGAGTAAATAGCGCCATATTATAAGCTACTTGCTAAATGACTAAGGCTATACCGCAGCAACAAATCGATAGTACTTTATCTACACGCTCACACTAGAAAAAAATATCAAGACAATAATATATTATGACTTCATATTTAGAGTATTAAAATCACACACACATTTGGCGTAATTCCTTCTTCAGTGTGTTAGTCATTGTTGTCATAAACATGATCATTTTTACTAGACGTGAGCTGCCTCTCAAATGGCACTCTATTTCCTATATACTGTAGTGTCCTACTTTTGACCAGAGCCCTGTTAAGCCATTAGACAGCTCCTAGTTGAGCACATCTCCAGTGGCCCTCAAATGGCACGACCACAACCAGGCACCCTGGCAGGAACACAGAGTGTCATGCAAGTGTTTCCACTTCCCCGTAGTGTGTGTATTTGGGTGGGAATATCCAATCAAACGTTATTTGTCACATGTGCCGAATACAACAAGTGTAGACCTTACCGCGAAATGTTGACTTACAAGCCCTTAACTCTTCTTGAACTGCACTTTTGGTTAAGAAAATATTTACCAAATAAAGTAAGGTAAAAAATAATAAAAAGTAACACAATATAATAACAATAACGAGGCGATATACAAGGGGTACCGGTACTGATTCACTGTGCGGGGGAACAGGTTAGTTGAGGTAATTTGTACATGAATTTACATTTTGTGTGTGCGTGTGTGTATGTGTGTGTACCCCTCTGGTAATAATGGGCCTTCTAATAAGCTCGTAGCCCGTGAGGCTTTGGGGAGGAGAACCCAGCCGTGCTGCTGTGCTGATCCAGTTTCCCTTCTCACCATCACCAATCACAACAGAGAGAGGAGAGGGAGTGGATAGGGATGGAGCTGTGGCTCTCTTTTCTTCTCTTCTCCAGTCTTATCACTACTGGGATGGGGCTCTGTCGCTTCCTCTGTCACACTCTACTCTTCATCCAACCTCCTCTAATCTCTCTTCCAATGTCCTGTGATGTTTTGTGGAGTATGAGGTCTTGTTTGCGTCCCAAATGGCATACTACAGTATTCCCTATATAGCTGTACACAGCCCATCTGTAAACAGCCCATCCAACCAACTACCTACCTCATCCCCATATGTGTTTTTATTTTTCTGCTCTTTTGCACACCAGTATTTCTACTTTCACATCCTCATCTGCACATATGTCACTCCAGTGTAAATTGCTAAATTGTAATTACTTTGCCGCTATTGGCCTATTTATTGCCTTACCTTCTTACTATATTTGCACACACTCTATACAGATTTTTCTATTGTGTTACTGACTGTACGTTTGTTGATCCCATGTGTAACACTGTGTTGTTGTTTTTGTCGCACTGCTTCGCTTGATCTTGGCCAGGTCGCAGTTGTAAATGAGAACTTGTTTGCAACTGGCCTACCTGGTTAAATAAAGGTTAGATAAACAAATAAAAGTGCACTACTCTGGTCAAAAGTGTTACGTCTGCTCCTGCCCCCCCCCCCCTGCCCCCCAGGCTGCCCTGCATCATGCACTCCCATTATCCATTGCCTTCCTTTGTCACGCGTATCAGCGATTTTGGACTCACCTGGACTCACTCATCACCTGTTATTACCTCCCCTATATTTGTCAGTTCCCCAGCTCTGTTCCCCGCTTCTGCATTGATTGTTTTTTTGTCTTTGTTTTCTTGTATGCTGACCCTGTTCCTTTCTCGTTCCATGTCCGTTCTTTATTAAATGTTTTACTCCCCGTATCTGCTTCGTCGCTCCAGCGTCAACTCATGTGACAAAAAGTAGTGCACTATATAGGGAATAGGATGGCATTTGGGACGCAATCTTTATAAGGGATGGAAGGAATAGTCCCGAAACATACTAGATATTTACCTCATACAAAACTTGCTCATACCTAAACACAAACATTTCCTTACAACCTGAGGGGTATACTACATCTACTCAGGGTTTTCTAAAGTTAGCTTCCCATTTTAGTTTAGGCTTCATCCATACCACGGCTCATCCACCTGCGGCTGACTCAAGCGGGGTTGTAACTGCGCGATGTATGTTGTATGTGGCTAGTTGAACCCTGAACTCTTCATTATGACAATGCTGAAACGTCAATCCATGGGTAAGTCAGTGCCACATTTTTAGATGTGCCAAAATCAAAATGAGGAAAATGTATCTTGTAAATTCAGCAGGCTATAGACGTTTAGATGTGCTGTCTTGATCTTTGCTCGGCTTTGCTGTGGTTATCAATGCACAAGCATATTTTTCCCCCACTCATTACAATAAAATATTTGTATTAAGTCATGCAAAAGTTTTATTGGTGTGAAGTTTCAAAAGCATTTGTCATTACTAAATGTGCAATGTGATAGTTATTTTGACATGACTATTTTTTTAACACACAACAGCATTTAATTAATAGTATATTTGATTAATAATATATTCAAATGAAGTGGATGATGACTATCTTTGCTAGCGGGAGGGAATCTGTTTTCATTGGTCCTCAACTCTCAGCTCAGACACTTAATTCAATGATAAATGGAGTTGGCGCAGAGTTAGCTTGTCCCGGAGCAAGTTAGATTAGATCTGAAGGATTCATTGCCATAGAAATGAACCTGGCTAAAAGGTGAGCCACTTTCGTGTTACTGGTTATCCCAGGTTGAACTCAGAGTTGACCAAAGTTACCTCGTTAACTCCTCAAACTATATTTGTAGTATAGGGCTCTGGTGTCTCGCCAGCTTTAAAACAATAGGGGGTGAAGTTGTTGCTCAAGGCGTTATAAACTTGGAAAAGTTGCTTAGTCTCCATAAAGATACTCCATTTGTAGTGTTGGTGATTCCTTCTATTTTGAAACAGTGGTTTTACCAGTGGGAGAATCAGCTCGGTAACTTTGCAGTTTCTCTTACTCAGCAGATCGCTGTGGTGGAAAGAGAGTGATGAGTCCTGAGGCAGAGGAAATATGCAGACACAGATATATGCCATCCAAAACAGGCTTAAAAGTGGGCTAGCCCTCCGTCTCAGCTGTGTTGTGGGAATCTGGTCAGTACATGACTGTCTGTCTTTGAGCCTTTACTGTTATGATGAGAAGGATCATAGTATTATGCACAGCAGGCTGCTGGACTTTTAAAAGGTTGAATGTCATAGCGTGTCACTCTGAAATGTCACTCCAGAAATTCCGGAAATAATAACAGCACTCCGGAACATTCCTTCTCTCATAGTGAGAGACTCAGCGTGATGTTTTACCTAGACCATGTAATAGATATGAGAAAGGGAGGGGTGTGAAATGAAAAGAGAGAGAAAAATGCAAAGAGTGAGAGAGAAATATGGATGGATGGATGGATGTGTAGATAGAAAATCTATTTATCTGTGTGATTCATTCTGCGAGTGGCAAATTTCTGACAGCAAATGTCAGAGAACTTGAGAGGCGACGAACAACCGGGTGCTCACAACTACTTACTTCTCCCCCTGAGTGGGGTTTCGCTCCCTCTCTCCACCCCCCCTTTCTGCTTCATTTACTCCCCGTGGCTCACCTGAGATTGATGCACTTCGCGTCTGATTGTGGTAATTATCCCTGTCCTGCCTACCTAATGTACAGCACACTCACATAACGTGGAGAGGGCTTGGAGGGGTAGAGGCTAGGTTGGAGACGCTGCTATTCATCCTGTTGCCTGCTGTGAGATGTCAGCTACAAACACGCGCACACACACACACACACACACACACACACACACACACACACTGCAACCTTGTCAAAGAGGGGAGAGGAGAGGTGAACATTTACAACCAAAGCCCAGGGAGAAGCTTAGCTATGATTCCCTTTTCTCTTCTGATCTGTATGATCTTTTTCACAGTGAATAAAAAGCCATTCAGGTTATTTACTTGGCATTTCCTATCATTTTGAATTCATGAAATTACTGGAGGCAATGCAACAAATAAATATAAATGCAGTCTGTACTGTTTGCTGATGTAAAAAAGAAGAAAAAAAAAAGAGTGTGGCTGGAGTGTAATGACTAATAAATTATTATGTGTATCCCAAATGGCACCCTATTCCCTACAGTATATATTTCACTAGTGTTGACAACAGCCCTGGTCTATGGACTATGGGTTCTATACATAATGTACAGATCATGTAGATAAAGTATATACTCCAATGCTGTGATGCACTTAGTGAGTTTTCTACTCCCCTTTCTAAGTAGCCTTTGGTACAACTCAATTCTACGTATTCAGCCTATCATCACTGGCCCATTGTACGCTACAAAAAGCTACACTTGAACATTCCTATTGTAAACCTTTAATCTGTAACCTCTGTTAAAAAAAGATAACATTTTATATATTCCTTTCATGATCACACAATTACATTCTGCCGCATTGCATTTTTCCCTATAAAGATCATTTTCAGCTAATTCAAAAATAATTAACGTATGCATTCATCGCAGGGACTTGTGCTAGGTGCTTTAGGTAATTAGCATATCTTCCAGCTCGTTGCTTTATTGAGGGGGAAAAGAAATGACACAAAATTCATCATTCAATGGAATTTGAGATGCGAAGTCAGTTGATTTAGGATTTCTGCCTTGATGTCTCAGTGCCTCTGACCTTCCCCTGGATTTCTTCCATACAGAATAACTCAACATTTTACCCAGCTGTGTCCCGACTCCTTATCAGGCAGAAATACGCTAATGTCTACTAATTAAAAACACCAATGGCTGCACTTTGTAAAACAAGACTTTAAAACAATATTCCCATTTCCCCCATTGAATTGGTTCCTCCTTTGAATAAAATGCTAAGTTTGGTATTTGCACAGCTTCAACCCATATCTCTTGACTTTGGTCTTGTCGTTGCTTCATCCCAAATCTCTTGAGTTTGGTCTTTGCATAGCTTCATCCCAAATCTCTTGAGTTTGGTCTTTGCATAGCTTCATCCCAAATCTCTTGAGTTTGGGATGACGCCCACCAGTAGCTTTCAGATCTTCTTACATCTTCCATTCACATCAAGTGTTTGAGCTTCTGGTTTGTTGCTTGAAATGAGGAAATGTGTATTGTGGCCACAAGGTTAGAATCTCAACTGTAGAAAAGGATCTCCCTTTAGTCGAATAGCCTTAGACCATGTACTTTAATTACACACAACCCTGCCAGTATGTCCAACCTCCTAGCATGTTCTATTCTGAACAAAAATATAAATGCAATATGTAAAGTGTTGGTCCCATGTTTCATGAGCTGAAATAAAGATCACAGAAATGCTCCATGCGCACAAAGAAAAAGCTTGTTTCTTTCAAATTTGCACAAATTTGTTTACATCCCTGTTAGTGAACATTTCTCCTTTGCCAAGATAATCCATCCACCGGTGTGGCATATCATGAAGCTGATTAAACAGCTTGGTCATTACACACGTACAGCTTGTGCTGGGGACAATAAAAGGCCACTCTAAAATGTGCAGTTTTGTCACACAACACAATAACCGCGGATGTCTCAAGTTGAGGGTGTGCAATTGGCATCCCTGTCTGCAGGAATGTCCACCATAGCTGTTGCAAGAGAATGTAGTGTTAATTTCTCTACCTAAAGCTACCTTCAATGTCGTTTTAAAGAATTTGGCACTACGTCCAACCGGCATCACTGTCAAACTGTCATAAACGGTCTCAGGGAAGCTCATCTGCGTGGTCATTGTCCTCACCTGGGGCTTGACCTGACTGCAGTTTGGCATTGTAACCAAATTCAGTGGGCAAATGCTCACCTTTGATGGCCCCTGGCATGCTGGAGAAGTGTTCTCTTAACGGATTAATCTCGGTTTCAACTGTACCAAGCAGATGGCGAGCAGTTAGCAGATGTCAACGTTGTGAACAGAGTGCCCCATGGTGGCGGTGGGGTTATGGAATGGGTAGGCATAAGCTACGGACAACGAACACAATTGCATTTTAGCGATGGCAATTAGAATGCACAGAGATACTGTGACAAGATCCTGAGGCCCATTGTCGTGCCATTCATCTGCCGCCATCACCTCATGTTTCAGCATGATAATGCACGGCCCCATGTTGCTAGGATCTGTACACAATTCCTGGAATCTGAAAATGTCCCAGTTCTTCCATGGCTTGCATACTCACCAGACATGTCACCCATTGAGCCTGTTTGGGATGCTCTGGTTCGACATGTACAACAGCGTGTTCCAGTTCCCGCCAACTTCAATCAACTATATGTGATCAACTCTATGTGAAGGAGATGTGTCGCGCTGCATTAAGCAAATGGTGGTCACACCAGTTATTGACTGGTTTCCTGATCCACGCCCCTGCCTTTTTTTTAAAGGTATCTGTGACCAACAGATGCATATCTGTATCCTCAGTCATGTGAAATCCATCGATTAGAGCCTAATGATTTAATTTCAATTGACTTATTTCCTTATGTGAACGGTAACTCTGTAAAATCTTTGACACGTTTGTATGTTTATATTTTTGTTCAGTGTATTAGTATCACATGTCATCGACTTCTCTTTTGGTCTCCTCTGGGAGTTCCATTGGAAGGCCTTGGTCTTCTCCTGATTTATTCATGTTTACACAGAGTTGTGTTATACACACTCTTCTCGTAGTTCATGTGACAAAAAGCCAAATAGCCTCTACTACTACTACACCCAAAGGAGACATTGCTCATGGCAAAGGCATTCTGTGCATGTACTAAACAAAACCGTCAAACTTGGTCCATGCTAATTGCACTCCCAAAAAATGCTGGGTAAAAACAACCGAGCGCTGGGCAAATAGTGGACACAACACACATTGAGTTATTTTTCACCCAGCCAGTTGGGTTACTTAGCTCCCTAGGGAGGGAGAGAGTTCTACTAAGATAACATACAGTCAGCTCCAAAAGTATTGGGACAGTGACACACATGCTCTAAACACTTTTACATGAATGCGAATGCAACCACGATTATGGATAATCCTGAATGACTCGTGAATAATTAATAGTTGAGAAAGTTACAGAGGCATAAATATCATACCTCCCACAAAATGCTAACCTCCCCTGTTATTGCAATGGTGAGAGGTTAGCATGTCTTTGGGGTACGATATTTGTGCATCTGAAACATTTTCTCATGATTCATTCAGGACTATCCTGTTAAGGTTTTCTTCCTCTTCTTCTGAAGAGGAAGTGGAGCAGGGATCGGACCAAAATGCAGCGTGGTTATTTCAATACATCTTTAATAAAGATAATAAACAATACAAAACAAGAAACGTAACATGAAAAAACCTAACCAAACCTATCTGGTGCAAACAAACACAGAGACAGGAACAATCACCCACAAAACACTCAAAGAATATGGCTGCATAAATATGGTTCCCAATCAGAGACAATGATAAACACCTGCCTCTGATTGATAACCACTCTAGGCAACCATAGACTTACCTAGACAACTCTACTATACCACAATTCCATTACTTACAAAACAAAAACCCCAAGACAAAAACACACCACATAAATAACCCATGTCACACCCTGGCCTGACCAAAATAATAAAGAAAACACAAAATACTAAGACCAGGGCGTGACATATCCACAATCATGGTAGTGTCTACATTAATGTGAAAGTGTTCAGAAACATTATATTCTCATTTCCAAAGAAAGTGACTTGAAAATGACACAATACATTCTTCACCATTCATTTATATTGGGCACAAAACAATCTGAAACACAACCAAAACAAACAGCAAATGCATCCAACAAGCTTGATGCAATCATTGCATGCTAGGGATATAGTAAATACTAAACTTATGATTACTAATACTTTTGGTCCCCTAAAATGGGGGGACTATGTACCAAAAGTGCTGTAATTTTTAAACGGTTTACCTGATATGGTACACTCAAATTAAGACTGCCAGTCTGCACTTTAAAAACAGTCATTATATCATTTCATATCCAAAGTGCTGGAGTACAGAGACGAAACAACAAAAAGTTTGTCACTGTCCCAACACTTTTCTATCTCACTGTATGGAATCGTTTTAAGATGGTCATACCAAGGATCATTTAGCTATTTGATTTTGAAATGTAGGATATTTAGGTATCCCCCAAAAATATAAACAAATGATTTGATGAAACATTGAATTTGACCTTACTGCTATTAGCCCATAGAAATGCATTGAATAACAGATTCATACATGGAAAAACAGAGAATCACAAAATAAATTAAAATAACATTTGTTTTGAAGTGTCTGTTCTCTATCTGAGAGATATGAAAGATCAGGAAATTAATATAAAAAAGAATACCTATATTTAGCCCCTTTTTAGGCACTAAACTACTTCTATATATACTTCCATTCATTTTGTCAAACTGGTACCGGGGCTACCTTCATACGAGTCTTGTGAGGCTTGTGAGCGTCATAGAAGAAAACAACGTACTTGTTTGGGAGAGTCTCACCTTTCCGTAGAGGGGTCATATTAGTGTGTAGCCTAATCTGTTCGGACGCTATAGACAGAAGTTGGCAGATCGGCGGTACCAAATTCAGACCAGTCCCATGACGCTTGTGGCGGTAGTAGAGCAACAGGCCTATTGGGGCTTGGATTTCAGATAGTTCTTTATGGCCACCCGTGAGACTAAATGTAATTTATGTTCATCCTTTTAAGTTTGTACACTGAAAATTTGTATAGGCACTTAATTAAGGAACTCATACTCTTGTGTAAGCCTTATTAAAGCTACAAAAGTGTCAGTGCTCAACCTTAACAGGTGTTGACAGTGCAAAAGAACAGATGAATCAGATTTACATTTACCTCCAGTCTTCTGATTTGACTTGGTGGATCATAGCTCAATAACTCATCATCAACAACCCAATTTAAAGAAAACAATGGGTTGTTCGTGACCCAACTGGTTGAGTCAAAATTACCCAACGCGTGTTCTCTCCAATGTGTAACCATGTGTAACTCTCCAATGTGTTATTTTTAACCCAGGTGTAATGGATTTTCTCCTCTTCGTCTATGGAGGAGTAAGGATCGGACCAAAACGCAGCGTGGTAAGTGTCCATATTGATTTATACAAAACCACAACTGAACACTGGAACAAAATAATAAACGTGAAATATACAAAACCGAAACAGTACCGTGTGGCCCAAACACTCACATGGAAACAAACACCCACAAACCAAAAGTGAAACCCAGGCTACCTAAGCATGATTCTCAATCAGAGACAACTAACGACACCTGCCTCTGATTGAGAACCATACTTGGCCGAACACAAAAACCAACATAGAAAAACCAACATAGACTGCCCACCCCAACTCACACCCTGACCATACTAAAACAATGAATAAAATAACAGAACTATGGTCAGAACGTGACACAAGGAGTGTGCATATACTGACTAATGCCTAGATAATACCTATATAACTCGAATAGAGTGTGTGAATTATTAAGGTATACAGTATGTGCTGACTGAGACCACACACTGTGTGAAAGATGAAATCAATTAACACTTGTGTCGTGTTCGGGTCTGTGGGACCCATTTTCAATGTTTACTAAAATAAAAATGATACAATTCATTATTTTTTCAACCTGAGACTCATTGGTCTTGGCTCATTTTCTGTGAACAGCATTCAAAAGAACACATTATCAATGAGTGCACACCGAGCACCCCCCTACACCTTTATATTACTTATGTGGTGTATGTGTCCACTGGACACGAGGGTAATAAAAGTGTGGAACAGTGTGTGTGTGTTGGTGAAAACAAGTAAAAATTAAACAAAAGGTTTTCTGTTTTCCTCCTCCCTGGGTCTGCTGTTTCAACATAGCACCAATAACCTGTCTGTCTGTCTCCTTGCCTGTCTGCCTGTCTCCTGCTTTTCTCACACTTTTTACCCTTTGTAGTGTGTGAAACTACACAATGTCTTGCGGGAACCTGCCTTAGAAATAATTTTTGCAGAGAGAGAAGCTAGTAGCCTGTTATGGCTGCATCCCTTGTTCTCAATTTCCGCCTGAAGACATAGCCTAATCTAACTGCCTGTAGCTCAGCCCCAGAGGCAAGGATATGCATATTATTGGTATCATTTGAATGGAAACATTCTGAAGTTTGTGGAAATGTTAATTGAATGTAGGAGAATATAACACAGTAGATCTGGTGGAAGAAAAGAGAAAGAAAGAACATACGTTTTCTGTTTTTTATTGTTGTAGCATCGTCTTTCACATGTACTAGAATAGCCACACAGTCAGATAGGATGCTGGAGATAATTTTGTAGGTGTGCAAAGTTTCAGACTGATAACTTCAGGAATGGGTGAGCTACATGACATTTAGCATGAAGTCACACAGGTGTCCCACACAAGTTGCCCAAGTGTACCCAAGTGGCCGAATTGGTGAAATGACCTATAACTATATACAACAGTGCAAATAACTATATACAACATATCAAAAAGCAATTCTAACACACAAAAAAATATATAAAAATGTTTTAAAAAATATTAGAAAAGAAAACATTTAAAAAACCGGGGTAGACCATTTGGAAGTCCTCTACACAACATTTTGCTGCCTGTGCCATGTCCCATAGCAGTCTCTTTCTGATGTAAAGCAGAGGCAAACTGAATAAGTGGTGCAGGTGATGGGGGACTTCATGCAACACAGAACACAACGACGCCTCCATGCTGTGCCCTTTTGGTCCCGAGGCACAGTCATGCCTGCAGTAATGAACTGTGGCATGTGAACACCACTGGAGGCAGGAGTAGAGGGGGCAGAGGTAGAGCGGGCAGCTTGGCACCGGGGGCTCCCAGTCAGAATCGCTATCACTGTGAAAGAAAACATTATCATCACATAAAATAAACAGATATGTATTGTATAGAGCAGAGGGAACAGTCACTAAGGTGAAGTGCTGTTCCATTCAACTCCGGCCATTGTTGTGGGTTTGCCCTCCCCCAACAGCACCCAATGGCTATTTCATATGGAAATGGAGAGGAGTAGCAGGCGCAGTGGCCATGTGTGTGATTGCTGTTCTACTCCATTCCATTTGAATAAAACATGGAAAATATATATGTATATATATACATACACACAAACAGACAAACAAACCAACAAACACACACACACACACACACACACAAACAAACAAACAATACACACAGGTTATGGGTCGTACACATACACACACACACACAATAGCCAATGTGTACTTTACACATTTCATCACACATTTCATTACAAATTGCAAATTGCAAAAAAGATATATATATTTTTGCAACAATTCTTTTAAATACACGGCATACACATCACAGACAAACTAAATTGGTCCACTCACACAGACAGCATCGTGAAGAAGGCGCAGCAGCGCCTCTTCAACCTCAGGAGGCTGAAGAAATTATGCTTGTCACCAAAAACACTCACAAACTTCTACAGATGCACAATCGAGAGCATCCTGGCGGGCTGTATCACCGCCTGGTACGGCAACGGCTCCGCCCACAACCGTAAGGCTCTCCAGAGGGTAGTGAGGTCTGCACAACGTATCACCGTTTCAAACTACCTGCCCTCCAGGACACCTACACCACCCGATGTTACAGGAAGGCCATAAAGATCATCAAGTACAACACCCACCCGAGCCACTGCCTGTTCACCCCGCTATCATCCAGAAGGCGAGGTCAGTACAGGTGCATCAAAGCTGGGACCGAGAGACTGAAAAACAGCTTCTATCGCAAGGCCATCAGACTGTTAAACAGCAACCACTAACATTAAGTGGCTGCTGCCAACACACTGACTCAACTCCAGCCACTTCAATAATGGGAATTGATGGGAAAGGATGTAAAATATATCACTAGCCACTTTAAACAATGCTACCTAATATAATGTTTACATATCCTACATTATTCATCTCATATGTATACGTATATACTGTACTCGATCATCCACTGCATCCTTATGTAATACATGTATCACTAGCCACTTTAACTATGCCACTTTGTTTACATACTCATCTCATATGTATATACTGTACTCGATACCATCTACTGTATCTTGCCTATGCTGCTCTGCACCATCACTCATTCATGTCTTTATGTACATATTCTTTATCCCCTTACACTGTGTATAAGATATTAGTTTTGGAATTGTTAGTTAGATTACTTGTTGGTTATTACTGCATTGTCGGAACTGGAAGCACAAGCATTTCGCTACACTCGCATTAACATCTGCTAACCATGTGTATGTGACAAATAAAATTTGATTTGATTTGATTTGAAATATATATTTATATTTCATAAAACGGCATTAGCACCGACCCGTCCAGAAGTAAGTCCTGTCCTTGCAGAAACAGCTCCTCAATGTTTGAATCACAACACTCAAAGATTCCTCAAACAAAAGAATCTGTCTCACTTTCCCGATCAATCGATTCTATAATCTGGTGCAAATCTGTATACTTAGACTTGGACTTCGTTTTTCCTGATTTATTCGCCATGATGTCTTCAATGAAATCGTTGAAAAAACACTTTCCAAAATACTACTTTCCAAAACACTGCTCTGCGTAACAAGCATGACTGCAGCAACTCTGATGTCAAGGCGAGAATGAAGTTCGTTACATGTGCGTTTACAGACAAGGGATGGTGGTCCAACCCATAACCATCACATACTGGCGTTTACCTCAGCTCATTGGCTATCTACCCAGCTAGATTTCAAGAAGATCAGTGGTCATTGGGCAGAAATACAGACAATCATCGAAGCTCCGCTGATATTATTGGTGCGCAATGAAGTCATTGCTCATTGTCTGCAAATCAGTTCACTTTGGTCAATACTTCCCGAAAAAATAAAATCAAGTTTG